>NC_143242.1:900000-1121450 GCF_009617815.1 Ciona robusta
TTATATTATTGTGTGAGAATGTAATGTTTACTAGTCATTTCTACCTTTTAAATTTTGTCTAACGTCTACTTCCAAAGCTGCTTTTCTCCCGAAGGCAATTCGAATTAAACTTAAAACACGCGGACCAGGAGAAAATTAAACTAAAGGAATAGGTGTTCTTTTTCTAAGACGCGCACATGCCATGAATCCCTAACAACAGTTGCGTGTAAAATCAATGTAATTTGGCTGTTAAACGTGCGAAAATGAACTACCTAAATCGGGTCGGTCACTGCTTTATATTTATATATGATATTTTCTTCAGCCAAGCAACATGTTTGTTACGAAATAGTAAGGATTCACGCGTGGATTCATTACGACATAATGACAATTTACACGTCGATTATTGCAACATAATAGCAATTCACACATTCATTATTTAGCCTACATGTGAAACATTATTCTCGCTCGCAAACCTTATCCTGTTAAGTTCGTCTGTTAAAAGGGAGATCGTGGCGGTGCCGGTAATGCTCCTTTGATCGGTGATAGGCGAACGCAGCTTTGATCGTGTGTTGTACAACATGATTGACGCATGTTTAATTAATTTTTTTTGTTTCCTCGACTTTTGTTAAAATGATTTTTTTAAACTTCATTGCGCCCGTCAACCAACACAAAATTGTTACGTGTTCAATTGTGATGCGAACAACTTTTAGTTTTATGTTGCGCAATTACGAGTTTTAAAGTCAAATGTTGCATTATAACCAATATTGTGACGCAGAGAATTAACGTAAGATATTGCGCAATGCTGCACCTGTCAGTTGAATAATGTTACGTCATACGCGGTATTGTGATGTGCTCCATTATCGTACGCCAACGGGTGACCGTCTGTCTGTATAATCAACGTATTGGCATTTATATGATGATATTTACATGTCATATTGTAAGTTTTTTAAACACTTACCCGCAATCAACTGCCAGACTTATGTCATACCTTTTCTATTGAATGCCGCACACGTTATATGCGTGGTTTTACTTGTTCTACATATACCTACTTTCAGCTAACATAGTGTAATGTCGCAACCCCTACGTTTTTATAAAACCGACGCCACTGTCAAAAACGTCTCACCGTATGGTTTTGCAACATTAAAAATGGCATTGTGATGAAATACAGCTTATTGTTTCGTTGGGAATGGACTTAAAACTATAACTGACATGCACCATACGCATGCATTTATAAAGTATGTTGAACACGCAACAATGGGGCTTTGTTTAGAATAAAAGTATACATGAAGAAAACAGGATTGTAAAAGTTGTAAATCCGGACGGTGATCGTTAATTTTATTGAAAATCCGGACGTATTATGTTTTACGTGTGTCTCTCACCCAAGCTACCAAATCGTGTTATAAACTGTCTTACTGACTAAAGGCACAGTCTGGTGGGGCCGCCTTTGCGAGTAAAAAAGGTTGTTAAAGCAGCGACCTAATGTTTTGTTTGTCGCGTGTTCGTAATTATCAGCTTCTCCAGTAACAAACGAAATCGCTCCAGTAACAAACCTTGCCGTGCTGCAACTTGAACATTTTGCGTTCAATTGTTACTTCACAAGTTCTTATTACAACACAAATATTAATTATGACGTTTCATTATATAACAATCGGGAAAAATGTGCCCACTGCCCAACCAGCCACGAGAACGAAACATCGTGTGCAGTGCTGCGATTCGTTGCCAGGTGTCGCCGAGCGCATTTTTCGACGTCCAAATTGTCGCGAGAAAATTAATCATTCTGACGTCATAACACGTCACATCAGTGGCCATATAGCTCTAAACGAATAACGGCGCGCGTCAAAGTAACGATCGTTGAAAAGATCGAAAAATCTCCCGAGCCAGACTACAGGAACGCTAAATCGACAAAGGAAATGCGACAAAATTGACAAACCGGTATAAATTAATTTAAAATTTTATTGGGTGTTTTGTCACAGGCAAGCAGCCTAGACGAGAAATTTGATAATTCGTGATTGTAGACAATTGGTTTGTGACGAAGCGCCAGGATTACGGAAAGATTACCCGCTGTTATGACCAAAATAAAAGCTTGAATCTATAGTGCCGAAATAGGTCTGGCCAGTGACCACCAAGCTTTAGCTAAACACAAATTGTATTCACATACTTTTTGCGTTCACGTGCGTAGAAAAAATTCATCGTATAAACGAGACAATCCTTTACATAATTACAGACGTGAAAAAGCAAAATTCAACTTGTTTTCAAGAACCTGCAGGCTAAATAATGATCGTGTGAGTCCCTATTATGATGCAAATAATCGACGTGTGAATTGCTATTATGTCGTAATGAATTACCAGGTCAAACAATCGTTATTGTGATGTGATGAATCCACGTGTGAATCCCCACTATTTCGTAACAAACACATTGCTTATGGCTGAGAAAAACATGGTATAAACTTCTGGAACAGATTTAAGTTGAAAATAAAAGCAGCAATACTTCTGGAACAGATTTAAGTTGATTATTACGGCCTAAAGCCCTAAATCGTTTAGAATGCGATGCAGCGATAAAACATCGTCTGTTAAGCAGTGATATTGTTTGTTTAACTGAATTCTCATGCAGTAATACAGAGGGTAAACCAAACTCGCGTTAGCAAAAAATAGTAACAGACTTTCCAGAAATATGCGTATCGTATTATGTTTTAATTCTGCTTTACCGGCGTTGTAAATAAGTGATGTAACAAAATATTGTGGCAATATGAACCACGTTTGGTTAGTTAGTTAAAAAGCTCCTGTGGGGCAATAATTGAATACGAAAATCGGTATTATGACGTAAATATTCAACGTGTGAATCCCTACCATGACGTAACAAACATTCTGCTTGTCTAATTAAATCCTGCTTAAATAATGACTTTATTACGCGTCGCATAGATTAATGCTGCTACCGCGGGCGAATGCAAGTGGTGAATTAAAACTTACGGGTTGATTTACGCACATATAAATACAAAATCATAGGTGGCTGTGAAAGTTCAAGGCTGATTTAATATCGTATTCCCTCTTGGCAACTTAAAAGGACCTAGAGATACCTGTTGAGTGTGCACTGGTGTGGTTGAACGAAACACCAGAATGACTAAATAAATGAAGGCCGAAGTAGTTGTCCTAAAGAATATTTTACCAAAACATACAAGGACGTATTTTTTAATCAAAATTTAATGCATCCAAAACAATCTTGGTCAGATTTTCTTGCGAGTAAATTGGCATTTAATCCGAGATGAAGAGCGTTCTAATGAGAGACGACGATTTAGAATACAAAAAAAGATAACGACGAATCATTTTATCAAAATGTATACCGCCGAGTTCAGTGATAAAAAACCTCGAATTTTAAAGATATTATATCTGTCCTCTAAATCTAATAGTATTACATCCACTCACGTCAGAATTCCCAAAAGCGATTTCGTTGCTGACCCAGACTTTGGCGACACCTGGATTTTTTACCGATGCTGCGCTAACCGTCGCGACAGGCATTTAGTCGCGTAAGAATGGACATCTGCAGTAGATTTTGGCGACACTGGGGACCGTGGCTCGCGCCGAAACTCGGTTTTGCGACGTTGACGTCACTAAACTTAACAGTTATTGCCGCGACAATAAATATAAATAAATTAAATTGGACTAGGTGTCGCGAGCAATGCTCGGCGACAGCCTGGCTCGCGACACCTAGTCCAAAACGGCTCAATCGCAGCTCTGATCGTGTGTATAAGCGTCACATTTTTACGCTCTGCGCCGGCGTAGGAAACAAAAGAAAACGCATGCGGTAGCATACATTCAATACCAATTCAAAGCAGAATTAGCAAGCAGTCTGTGTTTTATAACTTATACGATTTATACAACATGTTTAATCTTTTCGATTTTAAAACAGTGTAATAAAATAACAAGTGTATACAAATTTTAAATAAAATATTTTATTGGTAAAATCGATATCTTGCAACTGGTCTTCACAAAACTCTGATTTTCGCGTGGTGCCTAAAAACGACGTGTTTTTGGCCACTGTCCAAGCTCGGCCAGGACGATACTTTGTATTATCATGTTGCAATTTGCATTGGTTCCAATTTACTGATAGCGCCGCTCCTCGCTCTCATATTTACACCAATTAAAATTCACATAATCGCGGTTTATCTGCATTTAAAATTGTCACTAATATTGGTTGCTGACTTAAATTTATATCGGTAATAAAACAGTTATACGAACTATAGAAGCACATAAACCACAATTGTTTTCAAAAATTTTAATAATTTGTCAAAAGTATTATGACGTAGTAGTCATCCTTACATTTATAATCCATGATGAACGAGCCACTGGCGTCGATTTATATGGTGCAGGGTATGCAGGCCTACCCTGACAATTTTGCAGGGGTTGCAGCAACCCCTGGATTTTCAAATTATTAAAGGAAATTATTCTTGAATTCTTCTTAAATAAATATATTTAACTTTATCAAACAATTACTTTATAGTAGTTACGCAACACCTTCATTCTCCCAACGCATAAACTAGCCGTTTTTGTACCCTGCGCGGTTACCTATAACGGCTGCGTGTTACGTCAGACAAGTGTTTACGTCACATTGATAATCGCAAAATCGCCAATTGTTACAGTAACAATTATATTATTGTGTGAGAATGTAATGTTTACTAGTCATTTCTACCTTTTAAATTTTGTCTAACGTCTACTTCCAAAGCTGCTTTTCTCCCGAAGGCAATTCGAATTAAACTTAAAACACGCGGACCAGGAGAAAATTAAACTAAAGGAATAGGTGTTCTTTTTCTAAGACGCGCACATGCCATGAATCCCTAACAACAGTTGCGTGTAAAATCAATGTAATTTGGCTGTTAAACGTGCGAAAATGAACTACCTAAATCGGGTCGGTCACTGCTTTATATTTATATATGATATTTTCTTCAGCCAAGCAACATGTTTGTTACGAAATAGTAAGGATTCACGCGTGGATTCATTACGACATAATGACAATTTACACGTCGATTATTGCAACATAATAGCAATTCACACATTCATTATTTAGCCTACATGTGAAACATTATTCTCGCTCGCAAACCTTATCCTGTTAAGTTCGTCTGTTAAAAGGGAGATCGTGGCGGTGCCGGTAATGCTCCTTTGATCGGTGATAGGCGAACGCAGCTTTGATCGTGTGTTGTACAACATGATTGACGCATGTTTAATTAATTTTTTTTGTTTCCTCGACTTTTGTTAAAATGATTTTTTTAAACTTCATTGCGCCCGTCAACCAACACAAAATTGTTACGTGTTCAATTGTGATGCGAACAACTTTTAGTTTTATGTTGCGCAATTACGAGTTTTAAAGTCAAATGTTGCATTATAACCAATATTGTGACGCAGAGAATTAACGTAAGATATTGCGCAATGCTGCACCTGTCAGTTGAATAATGTTACGTCATACGCGGTATTGTGATGTGCTCCATTATCGTACGCCAACGGGTGACCGTCTGTCTGTATAATCAACGTATTGGCATTTATATGATGATATTTACATGTCATATTGTAAGTTTTTTAAACACTTACCCGCAATCAACTGCCAGACTTATGTCATACCTTTTCTATTGAATGCCGCACACGTTATATGCGTGGTTTTACTTGTTCTACATATACCTACTTTCAGCTAACATAGTGTAATGTCGCAACCCCTACGTTTTTATAAAACCGACGCCACTGTCAAAAACGTCTCACCGTATGGTTTTGCAACATTAAAAATGGCATTGTGATGAAATACAGCTTATTGTTTCGTTGGGAATGGACTTAAAACTATAACTGACATGCACCATACGCATGCATTTATAAAGTATGTTGAACACGCAACAATGGGGCTTTGTTTAGAATAAAAGTATACATGAAGAAAACAGGATTGTAAAAGTTGTAAATCCGGACGGTGATCGTTAATTTTATTGAAAATCCGGACGTATTATGTTTTACGTGTGTCTCTCACCCAAGCTACCAAATCGTGTTATAAACTGTCTTACTGACTAAAGGCACAGTCTGGTGGGGCCGCCTTTGCGAGTAAAAAAGGTTGTTAAAGCAGCAACCTAATGTTTTGTTTGTCGCGTGTTCGTAATTATCAGCTTCTCCAGTAACAAACGAAATCGCTCCAGTAACAAACCTTGCCGTGCTGCAACTTGAACATTTTGCGTTCAATTGTTACTTCACAAGTTCTTATTACAACACAAATATTAATTATGACGTTTCATTATATAACAATCGGGAAAAATGTGCCCACTGCCCAACCAGCCACGAGAACGAAACATCGTGTGCAGTGCTGCGATTCGTTGCCAGGTGTCGCCGAGCGCATTTTTCGACGTCCAAATTGTCGCGAGAAAATTAATCATTCTGACGTCATAACACGTCACATCAGTGGCCATATAGCTCTAAACGAATAACGGCGCGCGTCAAAGTAACGATCGTTGAAAAGATCGAAAAATCTCCCGAGCCAGACTACAGGAACGCTAAATCGACAAAGGAAATGCGACAAAATTGACAAACCGGTATAAATTAATTTAAAATTTTATTGGGTGTTTTGTCACAGGCAAGCAGCCTAGACGAGAAATTTGATAATTCGTGATTGTAGACAATTGGTTTGTGACGAAGCGCCAGGATTACGGAAAGATTACCCGCTGTTATGACCAAAATAAAAGCTTGAATCTATAGTGCCGAAATAGGTCTGGCCAGTGACCACCAAGCTTTAGCTAAACACAAATTGTATTCACATACTTTTTGCGTTCACGTGCGTAGAAAAAATTCATCGTATAAACGAGACAATCCTTTACATAATTACAGACGTGAAAAAGCAAAATTCAACTTGTTTTCAAGAACCTGCAGGCTAAATAATGAACGTGTGAGTCCCTATTATGATGCAAATAATCGACGTGTGAATTGCTATTATGTCGTAATGAATTACCAGGTCAAACAATCGTTATTGTGATGTGATGAATCCACGTGTGAATCCCCACTATTTCGTAACAAACACATTGCTTATGGCTGAGAAAAACATGGTATAAACTTCTGGAACAGATTTAAGTTGAAAATAAAAGCAGCAATACTTCTGGAACAGATTTAAGTTGATTATTACGGCCTAAAGCCCTAAATCGTTTAGAATGCGATGCAGCGATAAAACATCGTCTGTTAAGCAGTGATATTGTTTGTTTAACTGAATTCTCATGCAGTAATACAGAGGGTAAACCAAACTCGCGTTAGCAAAAAATAGTAACAGACTTTCCAGAAATATGCGTATCGTATTATGTTTTAATTCTGCTTTACCGGCGTTGTAAATAAGTGATGTAACAAAATATTGTGGCAATATGAACCACGTTTGGTTAGTTAGTTAAAAAGCTCCTGTGGGGCAATAATTGAATACGAAAATCGGTATTATGACGTAAATATTCAACGTGTGAATCCCTACCATGACGTAACAAACATTCTGCTTGTCTAATTAAATCCTGCTTAAATAATGACTTTATTACGCGTCGCATAGATTAATGCTGCTACCGCGGGCGAATGCAAGTGGTGAATTAAAACTTACGGGTTGATTTACGCACATATAAATACAAAATCATAGGTGGCTGTGAAAGTTCAAGGCTGATTTAATATCGTATTCCCTCTTGGCAACTTAAAACGAACCTAGAGATACCTGTTGAGTGTGCACTGGTGTGGTTGAACGAAACACCAGAATGACTAAATAAATGAAGGCCGAAGTAGTTGTCCTAAAGAATATTTTACCAAAACATACAAGGACGTATTTTTTAATCAAAATTTAATGCATCCAAAACAATCTTGGTCAGATTTTCTTGCGAGTAAATTGGCATTTAATCCGAGATGAAGAGCGTTATAATGAGAGACGACGATTTAGAATACAAAAAAAGATAACGACGAATCATTTTATCAAAATGTATACCGCCGAGTTCAGTGATAAAAAACCTCGAATTTTAAAGATATTATATCTGTCCTCTAAATCTAATAGTATTAGATCCACTCACGTCAGAATTCCCAAAAGCGATTTCGTTGCTGACCCAGACTTTGGCGACACCTGGATTTTTTACCGACGCTGCGCTAACCGTCGCGACAGGCATTTAGTCGCGTAAGAATGGACATCTGCAGTAGATTTTGGCGACACTGGGGACCGTGGCTCGCGCCGAAACTTGGTTTCGCGACGTTGACGTCGCTAAACTTAACAGTTATTGCCGCGACAATAAATATAAATAAATTAAATTGGACTAGGTGTCGCGAGCAATGCTCGGCGACAGCCTGGCTCGCGACACCTAGTCCAAAACGGCTCAATCGCAGCTCTGATCGTGTGTATAAGCGTCACATTTTTACGCTCTGCGCCGGCGTAGGAAACAAAAGAAAACGCATGCGGTAGCATACATTCAATACCAATTCAAAGCAGAATTAGCAAGCAGTCTGTGTTTTATAACTTATACGATTTATACAACATGTTTAATCTTTTCGATTTTAAAACAGTGTAATAAAATAACAAGTGTATACAAATTTTAAATAAAATATTTTATTGGTAAAATCGATATCTTGCAACTGGTCTTCACAAAACTCTGATTTTCGCGTGGTGCCTAAAAACGACGTGTTTTTGGCCACTGTCCAAGCTCGGCCAGGACGATACTTTGTATTATCATGTTGCAATTTGCATTGGTTCCAATTTACTGATAGCGCCGCTCCTCGCTCTCATATTTACACCAATTAAAATTCACATAATCGCGGTTTATCTGCATTTAAAATTGTCACTAATATTGGTTGCTGACTTAAATTTATATCGGTAATAAAACAGTTATACGAACTATAGAAGCACATAAACCACAATTGTTTTCAAAAATTTTAATAATTTGTCAAAAGTATTATGACGTAGTAGTCATCCTTACATTTATAATCCATGATGAACGAGCCACTGGCGTCGATTTATATGGTGCAGGGTATGCAGGCCTACCCTGACAATTTTGCAGGGGTTGCAGCAACCCCTGGATTTTCAAATTATTAAAGGAAATTATTCTTGAATTCTTCTTAAATAAATATATTTAACTTTATCAAACAATTACTTTATAGTAGTTATGCAACACCTTCATTCTCCCAACGCATAAACTAGCCGTTTTTGTACCCTGCGCGGTTACCTATAACGGCTGCGTGTTACGTCAGACAAGTGTTTACGTCACATTGATAATCGCAAAATCGCCAATTGTTACAGTAACAATTATATTATTGTGTGAGAATGTAATGTTTACTAGTCATTTCTACCTTTTAAATTTTGTCTAACGTCTACTTCCAAAGCTGCTTTTCTCCCGAAGGCAATTCGAATTAAACTTAAAACACGCGGACCAGGAGAAAATTAAACTAAAGGAATAGGTGTTCTTTTTCTAAGACGCGCACATGCCATGAATCCCTAACAACAGTTGCGTGTAAAATCAATGTAATTTGGCTGTTAAACGTGCGAAAATGAACTACCTAAATCGGGTCGGTCACTGCTTTATATTTATATATGATATTTTCTTCAGCCAAGCAACATGTTTGTTACGAAATAGTAAGGATTCACGCGTGGATTCATTACGACATAATGACAATTTACACGTCGATTATTGCAACATAATAGCAATTCACACATTCATTATTTAGCCTACATGTGAAACATTATTCTCGCTCACAAACCTTATCCTGTTAAGTTCGTCTGTTAAAAGGGAGATCGTGGCGGTGCCGGTAATGCTCCTTTGATCGGTGATAGGCGAACGCAGCTTTGATCGTGTGTTGTACAACATGATTGACGCATGTTTAATTAATTTTTTTTGTTTCCTCGACTTTTGTTAAAATGATTTTTTTAAACTTCATTGCGCCCGTCAACCAACACAAAATTGTTACGTGTTCAATTGTGATGCGAACAACTTTTAGTTTTATGTTGCGCAATTACGAGTTTTAAAGTCAAATGTTGCATTATAACCAATATTGTGACGCAGAGAATTAACGTAAGATATTGCGCAATGCTGCACCTGTTAGTTGAATAATGTTACGTCATACGCGGTATTGTGATGTGCTCCATTATCGTAAAGTAACGGTGCGTCTGTATAATCAACATATCGGCAAATATATGATGATATTTACATGTCATATTGTTAAGTTTTTTAAACACTTACCCGCAATCAACTGCCAGACTTATGTCATACCTTTTCTATTGAATGCCGCACACGTTATATGCGTGGTTTTACTTGTTCTACATATACCTACTTTCAGCTAACATAGTGTAATGTCGCAACCCCTACGTTTTTATAAAATCGACGCCACTGGAACGAGCATAAAACTTTTCATTTGTTTCTACCGATTTAGATACGTCGTTTAAATAAATGTAAAGGTTCCATGTGACACGATTTGTGTTCAATGTAATAATCACGGTGTTCTCCCAGGGTAACCGGTGCGGTTAAAATAGAGCGCACGTTATACCGTCAATAATTACTAGTGATGTACCGAATCGTTAAAAAAACGATTCGGCCGAAACCGAATATTCGGCCATTTGTGCCGAATCAATTCGGCCGAATCAACCGAATCGTTTATGACGTCATCCGAACCTACGGCGACGGGCGGTCGGTAAAAACGACATAAAGGAAAATACTTTATCATGGCACCGTGTCACACACAAGTATCAACAATTTCAATATAAGTCTTTAATGTGGCAATAAAGCGTTGTGGGAAACATTAGTCTCGTAATAACGCGTGTATTTACGAACCAAAACTACAGGAAAGGTAAATCGTTGGGAGAAAAGCACAACGGTGACGGACGAGCGTGGATTAGATAAATTTAATTTTATTGCAACACGGACGAGCAGTTAATTCGAGAACTTAAAATTCTTTACTGTAACGGCGTAACCATTGACAAAACCTGTGTTACGCAAACAAAAAAAATTATTTACTTTTGTGACGAAAAAAACATTGTGTATGAGCGTCCCATTTTACGCTCTGCGTCGGCTTGGGAAATAAAGGAAGACGCATGCGATAGCATACTTGCAACACTTAGTAAGCGAAGCAATCGTTGTGAATTTGTTCTTGTAGAAACCGACGAAATGCTAATCTCAGTCTAATTTGCAAGCAGCCTGTTCCCTGTGGTATATAAATTGTCGGATTTATATGAAATGTTTTTTGGATTTTGAATGTTACATAACGTAACATGTGTATATAAATTTTTAATTTAATATTTTAGGTGTAAAATTAATATCTTGCAACTGGAATTCACGAAACTCTGATTTTCGCGCGGTGCCCAAGAACGACGTTTTTGGCTTCTGTCCAAGCTCGGCCGGGACCATACTTAGCAATATTACATTACAATTTGTGTTGGTTCTAATTTCCTGATGGCTTCGCTCTTCGCACTTATATTTGCATCAATTAAAATTCATATAATCGCGATTCACCTGCATTTATACTACTCACGGTCACTGGCTTAAAACTATACCGGGAGTAAAAAAAATATTCGAAAACTTTACTTTTACATTTTGTATTCTGCTTTGTGCTAAAAATGTGCAGGGGATTGTGCGCAGACGCGTGCCCTATTTAGAGAGAAAAAGCGAGTGTTTCTTTATCGACGACCGGGAGCAGACGCGTGCACTATTTAGAGAGAAAAAGCGAGTGTTTCTTTATCGACGACCGGGAGCAGACGCGTGCACTATTTAGAGAGAAAAAGCGAGTGTTTCTTTATCGACGACCGGGAGCAGACGCGTGCACTATTAAGAGAGAAAAAGCGAGTGTTTCTTTATCGACGATCGGGAGCAGATTCGGTCGCGAATGTGACGAAGTTTATCAAAGTGCGCGTGTGCCAGAGCCCATAGAACCGTATCCGAAATGATTAGCATTGCTATAAAGCATGACGATTAATTGAATTAAACTTATTTGTTGCAAATAGTCTTTAATTCTTATCTCACAAATTGCGCAAGTTCTTGCCAATCGTATCTATATTGTCTGTGAAAAAGTTCGGTTTTTGCCGAATCTTTACGCACGATTCGGCCAAAACCGAATCTTTGTCAAAATCGCTGATTCGGCCGAATAAATTCGGCAAACCGAAACTTCGGTACATCACTAATAATTACTGAACTAAGAAACCATAGAGTTATTGTTGGCCGGACGTAAGAAAGTTAATTTTATTATAAATAGAATTTTTTTCTGTTAAAAATATACGAACGCTTTTCGACGATCCAGACGGTGACGTTATCACTGATAAGGGGGTTTTTCTAAAACCCTGCTTGAAAAACATACTACAATAAATATTGATCTGTAATAAAATTATTTATCCTAAACTATTGATAACACGTCCGTGTACATGCGCGAGGCACGTACACGCACACACGCGCAAGAGCGAATGTTTTCTCTTTGTTTACAACTCGCAGCCGTTTAAAAATGTTGTGCCATCCCAAAAAAATATGAATTTGCTTAAAAAATCGACGCCTATGGTATATCGATTTTTTATATTACAGATTACGCAAAAACTTAACATGTATTTTATTGAAATAAAAAAAAATTATATATGTATATATTACAATTTAACTTTTAAATCTGTTGGATTAATAATACACATACACAACACACATAGTATTTAAATAGGTGTTTGTAATAAAACCTGCATCTGACAGCAACATGAACTTTTTCGTCCAACTTCGTTTTGTTCGACATGACTTTATTGATAAAAGTTTGCAGGAGGTACAATACAACGTTTTATACCTATATAGGCTATTGAAAAAATATCATTAGGCCTAATTGTAGACAAAGTTAAACAACTTTTAAATAGTAATATATAAATAATAGCCGACACTTAAAAAATAGGTTAAAGCTTTCAGTATTTCTGTCCAAACTTCACAAACAAAACAAACAATTTCTTTTGAAAATAAAAGATTCCCGCTTTTCTGACGTCACAAGAAGTTAACCAATAAAAATCAAATAACACCAAGCCATGGAAAATCATAGAAATAAACAAGAGATCACAGATCTAATGCGTGAGCACGGTATAAACCGAAGAGATTAAAATGTTTTTTATCTCTTTGGTATATACTAATTAGCATAGTGTCAATTAATCCTTTTACTGCAACGATCGACTGAGATCGATTAAAAATAAATCAGAAGTAACCAACAAAGCGGGTTTCAGTCGCCGTTGGTGACTGTGGAGCAGTTGGTCGAATGCGTTTATTCATGTAATAAAACTTATAAAACTGTATACAAGGATGAACGTATAAGGATTGAACGTTTGCCAAAGAATATGTGTAAATACGCTTTGTCGAACTCCTGAACCATGTGTTGACTTGTAAACCTACACTAGTTAAGCTTGTCGTCGATTAAAGACGTTTGTTTTCGTGGATTCGGACAGACCGTGATCACGCAGTAATTGTAATTGTAGCAGTTTTGTATTTACATGCGTTCGCTACGATATCATAAGTAATCTGACTACAGTTTAACATGCAAACCCACAGTCACGTGGTTAGAGGTCATAGTCACAGTTTACAACACACAACACAACCAAATGGCGTGAAGATTACTGGAGCGTATACAATGACGTAATAATGAAAGGCCACATAATGTAAACATTATTTATATTGTATTATTTATATAACATTATTTATATTGTGTCAACATTATTTATATTGTGGCGGCTGCATAATGATTTGTTGCCAGCGGTAAACTAAAAGATCGAAAAAACGAGGGACGCACTTTTTATATCAAAGATAACGATTGGAAAAAAAGCTCTCACGCGCACATACGATAATTGTGTCGTTTTAAATCTAAAAGTTCAATCTAAAAATTATAGATATATATTCTGAATTGATTTTAATCAAGAGATTAAAGAATAAATGCTAGAATTAAGAATTGAGATATGTGCGGAAAAAATTGTTCGACGAAAAAGATCTATATGACCATTACCGTGCTCAAAAAGAATGGAACGCACAGAGGTGTCCACGAACTGGTGTCGTGACATATTTGTTCCGATTGATATATTTGTACCGGCGATATTGCGCATGCGCGGAGACGCTACTGCGCATTCGCAACACTACGATACGAGCTCTAATAAATACGTACCCGCTGAAAAAAGTTCCGGGGTAAAATATTACTTTATTTATTTATTTTTTAAAAATTATTATTTTTTGATGGGAATAACATGCTAGTGACGTACATGGATGTATGCCAAGTTTTATTTACATAAAAATATTTAAAAACTTAATATTGATATGATTCAAGTTATGACCATACTTTTTTATATTAAACACCCATCCTGGCACTTATAAAAAAATCATGTTTTATTTTTTAGGTATAACGTAGCGCTGTTACCATGGCGCCCTTTATTATAGAGGAGCCATGGCTATATTCCAGGCTGGATCAATTGAAGATTCTATAAGTATGTTTTTTTATGACAAATATTAATACTTAGGCTATAGTTAATGTTTTTTCGAATTATTAAAATAGTTAAAATCGGTACCGCTGGGGTCTAGTTAGTATGAATGAATGAATGAATGTAACTTACTTTATCCTCGCGTGGCCGGAAAACGACAGTCGTTATAACACGGGTTTAACACCTCGTGCCAGCTTACGAGTTGCCATGTGGTTACTTTGTGGGTGATTATTATTTTTTTTTGGATTTTTTCATTTTTTTTATGTATGGCTGATAATTTGGACAACCCATTAGTGACCACTGGGTTGAAGCAATTGTCGTTAAGTGTCTTGCCCAAGGACACATACGCCCACAATGGTAGCAGCGACGAGCCTTGAACCCATTACCTAATGGTTACAGGCAGGCGCGCTAACCACTACGCCACGGCGCCGGACAGTACAATGCCCAAATTTTATATGAGTAGCACGAGTAGAAGGTGTCGAAAGTGGCCTGTATAATTTTTGTATTCTAGAATCACTTTGATTTACCAGCCCCTGTAAATTATAAGTAATTTGTGCTAATTAAACTAGCATGAAATAAGTTTGTTAGTCGTACTTACTTTTTCTTGGCTACAAATAACATACTGCTGTCTTTAAATAAAAAACTAAAGTGTAAATGTCGTGTCTGGAACATTTACAACAAAGGGTCGTAATAAATTTCGACCGGGTGGTCATTGCATTTGTTCTGACCTACTACGCATGCGCAGTAGCGTCTCGGCGCATGCACAATAGCGCCCGGTACAAATATATCGATCGAAACAAATAAATTACGACACCGGAGTCGGACTCCTACTAGGAGCCAGACTCCGGCTACTTTCAACAGAAATAGAGCCGGAGCGGAGTCGCCGTGGCATAGTGGTTAGCGCGCCTGCCTGTAACCCAAAGGCAAGGAGTTCAAAGCTTGACGCTGCTACCATTGTGAGTGTATGTGTACTTGGGCAAGGCACCTAACGGCAATTGCCCCAACCCAGTGGTCACTAATGGGTTGTCTAAATTATCAGCCGTACATAAAAAAATCCCAATAAATTATTCACCCACAAAGTAACATACATGGTAACTCGTAAAGCTGGCACGAGGTGTTAAACCTGTGTGATAACGACTGTCGTTTTCCGGCCACGCGAGGATAAAGTAAGTTACATTCATTCATTTACATTTAACTGCTTGGTTTCCATCGTCTACTTATGTAACTTATTTTATGAAAAATCTAGAACTATGGTTCCGACTAAAAATAATAGTTGTTATAGATGCGACATATTTTGTACATTTCCTTTTTTGGGGGTTTAATTATCTCCTTAAAGGAGAACTCAAGTCAGATTTTATATTTGGTGTGCACATATAGTCCTTACTGAGTTGAATCTACCATTCCAATTTTTCCGTTCAAAATGATACCGATTTCGAGTTATCGTCATTTACATTTTGACTCGTGACGTCACTGGTGCTTCTCGATTGTGCGCGGCCTATCTCTTACAATGGAAAACGGCGTGGCGATATCTCGGAAACGGCTAAAGATTTTTCAAAGATTCTTTCTTTCACAGACGCACTAATACTTATAGTTTATTAATTTATCAAATATTTATTATCTTCTATCGCTCGTTTAACGCAAATGATTTTCAAAGTCCAGAGTCGTATAAACACCGAGTAGTCCAACTGCCGTCTTAGTGCGTCCAAAATAGAGCAAAAGTGGTGACTTTGACAATGGGTTTAAACGAACTTGTTAAGTTTTGTTTGTGTTTTCCTTTTGTGGGAAGGTATAAAACAGCTTCTATTTACCTTACCAAACATTTTTTAGAAAAAATGTAACAAATAACACATGTTTTTTACATTTTTCTACCTTTAAATTTGTTTTTAGGTCCAAGTTTTTCTGTAATTTACCGAAAAACATACATTTTCCCTATACCTACTGTGTTATTTTGGTCATCATTTGAATTTTATATATGGGACTATACGAAGAAGTAGGTACACTTTTTCCGCTAGGTGTAATTATTTAAATTAAAAAATAAGTAAAAACGAACAAAACAGCACTACAAAGTGTTAATAGGTGTAAAACAAATTAATTAAATAATAAAAATACCTTTCTAAATACATAAAACACTAGTAAGAACATATTTCCCACATTAGGTCGGTTATATACGCTCTTTCGTGGTGTTTACTGTCGTCGAGTCTGTGGTGTAGCGGTTTGCGTGCGGTCGTAAACTCTCTTTGTTTCATATATTTACCCAGAAAACCTACGTTTTGGTTATATTTAATTTAGTAGACATGCATTTGGCAAGTTTTTTAATGCAGCACACCTTCATAATTTTATTTAGATTAAATTCTAAGCCACCAGAATTATTAAGCAAGCTATTTAAGCATGGTCAATAAGTGTTCCGTAGTTGGATAAAAATATTTGGATAAGGGTGCCATCTTTGCATGTTATGATCTTGAAGAAGTGGCAAGAAGATCTTCAATCAGTAACATCATCAATATATTCTTTAACAACAAACAGACATATGTAAATAATTCTGTCAGGAAGGAAGCGCTAGTAAAATTTAAACAGCGACAAAGGTCTAAAGTTAGACACAACGCTTAAGTACGAAGGGAGGCTATCGTGAGTTTGTTTGTATTATACAGTCTTAATTTATGATGTGCTGTACAGTACCGTCACTTCGTCCGTCGGGGTCCCGGTGCAAGCGTCCATTGTGGGGCCCCCCATTTTTTTCTGTTTAGCACAAAAAAAGTATGACGAGTAGCCTATGTGCAATTTACTGGGAGTCTGAGACAAGCTGTTTTGTGAGCATAAAACAATGGTTTTCAGCAAAAAGGAGATTTGCAGTGCATATTTTTTAGTTCAAAAAGAATCAAAGTGCCATGGCAATTATGATCACCTCAAAAGACAGTAGACACCAACGACAAAAATGCAATGCGTTAATGCAAATTTCGTAAAACGTTATTTTCATGTGAAGGGCAAGGCGCACAATACCCACTTTCACTTATAATAATTACACCACTGAGGTAACTTGGCAAATAAAACAGAAACTTTAACTTTTAACTTACAGAAAAACATTTCAATTGAGTCTTTTAACCGTACTGTACTGCCATCCTTGCCGATAGCATATGAAGCAAGTATCAAACAAATACAATACGAAATATAAATTAACAAAACACGATACGGACTGCAAATTTAGTAATTGACTGGCGCGTGGTTGGAGACTAGAAGTTTTTCCGTCTTGCTTTTACACTAGCAAATTGCTGGATGACTTTTCTAAAATCTAAATTTTTAGCTCGTTCATTTTCTATCGATAGCAGAGACAAACCGCTAAGTCTCTCTTGATGGGACATGGAGCTTCGAAGAAAGTTTTTGATCAGTTTAAGTTTAGAAAAAGACCTCTCTGCCGTAGCAACTGTAACAGGTACTGTCAGATACATCATGTATGCCGTGCAAACGTCAGGATAAGATGTTGCAAGTGATGCATTTTCTACAATCAAAAAAGAAGCCATTTCTTTGGCAGATTTTAAATGTTCAATCTTTTCTTTAAACGACGTTTTGATGGAAAGCATTTGGCTTGGAAACAAAGGAGAGACGTTATCAGCAAATTTGTCAGCAAATTTTTTTTGCCTCAACCGGTTTTTGTTTTCTTTGCCCTCTTGTTTAAAAACTGTCTTGGCAAACCCCATTGAGAAGCAATATTGGAAGCTTCTTTTATTACTGCGTCAAAACTCCTTCTGAGCTGAGCGATGTCATGAGCAGCAGTTTGCAAAAGTTTATGGGCAGAAATTAAGTCCATTGTTTTACACTGCATAGCTTTCTAAGGAATGTTGACGATCTGCAAAACCTTGCACTGAACAACGAGCATAAACACAAAGTCAAAGTTTTCCATCTGTTTTTTTATTGTCATAGCTTCATCTCTTTCTTTTGGCTTTGTGCTGGTAAGTATTATATGCGTCAAACATTTCATAACGTCAAAAAATCTTTCCTTCAAAGCATAGACAGCATGCTATGCCCGAAAAAACTATATACTTTCTCAATGGTGTCGTAAAATTTACGGGTCTCGGTCACAGCTTCCATGGCATCTTTTAACACCAGATTTAAATTATGCGAAGCACAATGCACGTAGTAAGCTTTAGGGAAAGGTCCTTTAGGTTGTTTGGGACCTGCTGCAATAATTGTTTTCTTGATCTCTGGGTTTGAGATAATGGCAGGAAAGTCATCATTTGTGCTTGCATCTAATCCATCGAAATTTTCTTTACTGGTATCAGTATTAAAACTGTTAACGTCAACAAGTAGGGGAGTAGTTTCAGTCTCACGACTGCTGACGTCTTCCTTATCCTCTTCATTATTAAGACCCACTAAAGTTTCACCGGCATTACTGCAACTTTCTTGAACAGAATGATCCAGATTTTGAGTAATACAATTTCCATCGTCACTAACAAAACTCACCAAAGTTACTTGCTCGGCTGTTGCTAAACTATCTCTATGCTCGGATGTTTCTGGTTGAATTAGCCACGAGCTCAAGCGCTGAGAGTTACTGGCTGTCTCAGCTATTTCTCTCCTTGTAGCTTGTCTCTTTTGTGCTCCGCTTTGATAAGTTCTTAAAAATTTAGACAACGAGTTAATAAATTTAGACAAATTTAGAGTTGTAAAGAACAGCTGCTGCTAACCAGCAAAATGTAACTAACGGTAGGCCTGCAAATGCTGAATATCATTCAAGAAATAACGAAGAGAAAACAAGCATTCTTAGAAAACAATAGCATTATTTCGTCATCATACAAAGCTACAAACGAAATGAAGAAAAATATTCACAAAATCGTTTGGAGAGTAAATCACATTTTAACTACTCCTGTACTCCACTTTAGTTTTTAATTTACTCTTGAATACTGGAGTAATTCACAAAAAATATTCACAAAATTGCTATATTTTAAACTAAAATATAGCAATGCAGGGCCCCCTACCTCGGGGGCCCGGTGCAGTGCACCGGCGGTAGTTATGGCCCTGAGTGCTGTATCAGAGCCATAGAAATACCGAGTAGTCCAACCCATTGTTACGTAAAACACAAATTGAACGGCAATTTGGGTCCAAAATAACACAGTAGGTATAGGGAAAATGTATGTTTTTCGGTAAATTACAGAAAAACTTGGGCCTAAAAACAAATTCAAAGGTTGAAAAATGTAAATTGTTTTCTGTGTCAAAAAATGTCAAAAATTAGAATTAGAAGCGGTTGATTTGCGACATTTTAGTCATTTAATGCGGCTAAATTTATACATTTTTTCTAAAAAATGTTTGGTAAGGTAAATAGAAGCTATTTTACACCTTCCCACAATAGGAAAACACAAACAACAAGTTTAACAAGTTTGTTTAAACCCATTGTCAAAGTCACCACTTTTGCTCTATTTTGGACACACATAGACGGCAGTTGGACTACTCGGTGTTTATACGACTCTGTGCTGTATGACCCATTTTTGGACCTCGAGGAAGAGCCTTTGTCCTCCTTTAACAAAAAAACCTCGAGTAGAAAATGGGTTATGAGCAGCAGAACAGATCAAGGCAAAGGCACCTTGAGACAAAAGGCTAATGCTTGTGTTTATCCAATATTCTATATTGTTTTGTAAGGACCGGTTTTAAAAGTTCACAACGGACATATCAATTAACTTACTTGTTGTTACCGTGTTTTTTTGCTAGATATATATTGGCTGTTTTAAAAAACTTCTGTTTTAAGCCAAATACTGTTTTCACTCAGCGACTGAGCCAAACTAAACTGTCGGTAAAACTTACTTGTATGCCGCACGTGGTTAAAAGTAACTCCCATCTGTTCAGTCATGGGTAAACATTTATAAAAAATATAAAATGTTGATAAAATAACCTGAAAAATAAAGTAATTTAACCGGGAATGGTAAATAAACTGTTATTTGAT
Organism: Ciona robusta; assembly: GCF_009617815.1. Lineage (NCBI taxonomy): Eukaryota > Metazoa > Chordata > Ascidiacea > Phlebobranchia > Cionidae > Ciona > Ciona robusta. The sequence continues at coordinate 920,318 of NC_143242.1, forward strand.
GCAAAAACTACAGCCAGACAGCAAAATCCATTCATAAAACCGTGACGTAACAATGTATTATAATGGGCATTATTCGCGTCAATAGGCCTCTTATTTTCTGAGCAGTTTCGGTGTATTCCTAGGCCGTGTATTGAGTAGGCCATGGTTATGCGTGTTTACTAACCCATGTGATCCTACAGTGCTATTCAGCATTTTTTTGGGTTGGTGAACCCTTAAACGACGAACTCCTGCACCCCTGATTGCTTTTGCGTAAAACTAATGACATCATTAAGGAGAAATCTGTACGAGAATAAGTTGCTGTTTAGTCGAAAATCACCGCTAATCAAATTCATTATGAACACGTGGTTTGCGATTATGAAGGGACTAGTTTCGTGGTGCGATTTTTTCCAGTAATACAAGCTTTAAACTTATATAAAAAACTGTAGGAAAGTGGCTAAATTAGTTAAAAATGTTCAAAACTAAATATTATTGGTGAAAATTGTTGAAGAATGTGATGCACCCTTGTATACCCTTTTGCACTGGTGCACCCCTGGCATATTTGGTACACCCTAGGCCCTATACATACTTTTGATACATTTTCAATCCGGCGCCGTGGCGTAGTAGTAAGCGCGCTCGTCGCTGCTACCATTATGGGCGTATGTGTCCTTGGGCAAGACACTTAACGGCAATTGCTCCAACCCTGTGGTCACTAATGGGGTCCAAATTATCAAATCGATTACTGTTTTTTTAACTGCTTCAATAATAATGATCTCACTTTTGGTAAAGAAAGTTAAGCAATTTATTTTAACCTTGGACACACTTGTACATTTTTGTTTTTTTTATATATGGTCATCTTGCTAATAAAAGATAATTTTAAAATAAGATAAAATGTTATTAAAATTACCCATAAAGCAATTCTCTTTCATGCTGACACTGCAACCTTTACATGGTGACCACATATATTGTTTTGTTACTTGCATCTACGGTATAAGACTTCTGCTGAGATCTGTAAAACATTTGTATTAATTTATTCTAGTTACCAAACCTATTTGTTTTATACAGTTTGTGTATTTGTGGTTTTATTTTTATATAGCAGGGTGGGGGAAGATGGGACACTTTGTCAGACGAGACTCTTTTTTAATTTTCTTTTTACGGACCCCCATTTAATGATAATCAGGAAAATAAGGTTACAGATTTATTCGACAGTATTATTGCGACTTTATAAAACGCTCGTCAAAGCTGATTACTGTTTTTAAATATTAAAAAAATATGTAAAATAGAAACAGTATACTTTGAACAGGTAAAAAAATGCGAAATAGTAAGGTGCTATTTTTAATGCTCGCTAAATCAGAGTAAAGCCAATGATTTTTTTAGTTTGCGTGTTCGAACGATTAAACTAGTTTCATAGTTTCATAAAACAACCTTGAATATTTCGTACAGTTTGATTTTGTCTCATAAAACTAGTTTTAGTTTTATAAAAAAACACTGAGATATAAGCATAAAGAAAACAGGCAGGGGTCAATATGACTTTAATTTGAGATAAAAACAACAAAAAAATATCAGTTTAACGGTATATATATAAAGTTTACATGACAAAGAAACTAGCACAGCCTGTTAAACTCGGTAGGTTAACTACAAGTTGCAGAATACTGCTAATGTAAATGTATTTCAATTTAGAGTCCCATCTTCCCCCACATTGTAGTTTTGCATGTTTTCATTGCCAAACTTTGAAAGATTTGTTCGAACATTACCCTATGTCGTTCAAACAATACCAATTGTTATGCAATAATATAATGTATAGGTAACATGTTAAAAACTATAGCAGTTGGGCAAGAAAAAGAATGTTTCGTCTTAATTTTCAAAGCGTACAGTATTATTTCGTGTTATTTACGTATATTCCTATTTATAAATACACTTAATAATCAAAATTAACAATGATTTTAAACTGTCCCATCTTATTCTGTGTGTTTTCGAATTTGTAAAATTTCACTTGTTGTGCGGATAATTAAATAACTCCTCGTGTGTTTTATTATATTTTATTAAATCGGTGTCAATTAATAAAGGAATGGTAGTACTAATTCGTGGTATTACCCAATAACCGTCATCTATTTTGATTTTAGAAATATTTGGCAATATGTGCTTAAGTGTCTTATCTTCCCCCATTGTACTATACGCTTGAATTGATTCTAATATATGCTACACTAAAACAAGCTTCACCAATTTTGCCATTTCATCTCTTTTGCCTTTCGACCGGTTTAAATCGAGGCCGTGGTAAAGTAGTTGGCGCGCCTACCTGAAACCCATATGGTACTGTGCCCTTACTTAAACTGCTTGGGATACTAGCGATTATAATGTTTGGGAATTTGGGAGTACGCGTGTATTAAGATAAGAAATCCACAAAACGATTGACGCCTGTATCAAATTATTACCATTGAAGTTGGGACGTATTAAAAGGCATGCAGAATACATTGAATAAGTAGTCATGCCTACTTCTGTAATTTATATACCGTTGTCGTAATATATCCGTTCCGAAATTGGGAAAATAATTTTTGTTTTTTTGGTATAATAGGGTGGGGAAGATGGGACACCTTTAACACATAATAACCAAATATCCTGATCGTGTTTTAAACAATTAACAACGATCTATGGGAGTTGTGAGGTTTAATAAAAAAACCGTTAAATGTTTGTTTACTACCAAATTGTAGAAGAAAATAGATTGAAAAAGTGTCCCATCTTCCCCCACCCCACTATATTACGTAGCGCTATATTCAAAGTTGGATCGTGTGAAAATTTTATAAATATATATATTTTTTATGGCGAATATTAATACTTTTAATTTTTATTTGTTCGAATTATTAAAATTTTATTTTAGAATTGGTACCGCAGGGGTCTGGTTAGTACAGTGCCTAAATTTTATGTTAGTAGCACGAGTAGAAGGTGTCGAAAGTGTTCATAAAACTCTGATTTGGGTCTCGCTAAAGAAACTTTGGGAACCATTGGAGTAGGCCATGCCCGTACCTATCGAACAAAGTTCTGATCAGCTGTGAAGCGATACTGTCTAAACAAAATAAACATCATAAACATGTGATTGACGATCTTCTTAATATGAAGGCCACCAATAAATACTATATTGGTGTAAATTGATTTCGCTAAATTTGTATTCTATGCTCGGGTCTCAGACAAGAATATATTTGCAACACGTGTGTTTACACAAATTTCAGCAAATTTAGGAAAAAAGACAGTGTAACACTTCAACCAACAGACTTATTAAACGTCCCCTTTTTTAATAAACGCCATTCTTAGTCAACCCACCAAATTGTATTTTTGATTTGCTCAGATTTACTTGTTTTCTAAATTCCAATGGTAGGTAAACTTGGCCTTTCTACTTCAACAACGCTTACGCATATTTCTTAATTTAAAAGTAACAGAAAACGCTATGTCTACGGTATACTCTGTATTGCTGCAAGCGTTATTTTATTTTCTGCTAGCAAAGCCTAAATCAGCTGATCGATTAGAAAAGATCGTGATGTAATTTACGTCATAGTGCACGCGAGTGACGCAACAATAGGCGATTTTTTTGGCACTTTTTAAAACGTTTTTTTTTTGGCCAAACTAAATATTTTTTCACAAAATTTTCAAAATTACTACAGATAGCATTTATTAAGTGTAAATTTTCATTTAAAACCAACTTGTATGAGTGTAGTCCAGACTCTTTAAGCAAGATAAAAGTTGTTTTCATTTGCAAAAATCTTATTGGTTAATGTTACAATTTTGCAATACAGCACGATGTTTGTACTTCATTGTGAACATTTTAATAAAATGTTTTGGCAATAATGTTTTAGCTTTAAAAATTTGCTTGCTGCATATGTGTTACTTTAGTTTAGTAGTGGTTGTGCAACATGCAGATGATGGATAAACAATGATTTACCACATACTTGACAGTATAGAAAGCTATTGTTTGATGTTATTATGGATTTGGCTTCCCATTAAAATTAAATACAATTGGTTGAGATTTGAAAATGAGCATTATTAATTTAAAAACCTGGAGCATTATAGAATGTTTCATTATTGGATCTATTTTTCCAGACTATCACTTCCTTTAAAGTAAACTTGATTGTCTATTTGTTATTAGTAATTTAAAATCACCAGAACCAATATATAACTGCCACCGCTCAAAGCGAATCTATGTAAAAACAGTACACACATATTCAACATCATTAAAAAACTTCATATACATACACTAACACTGATATCTGACTTTACTGGGTTATTCGTATTTTGGCAATAAAATAACATAGTTTTAGTTCCTGTCCTATTAAAATGCTAAAAATTTCTTAGTAAATGGCTAATTCGGCTGTTAGTCGGGTCAATATATAAAAAATATGGCTCGAACCCCAAAAAAATTCCTACAAAAGGTTTTTCAACGTCTTTTTGTAGTATTTATGATCAAGAATAACATATTAAAAATCTAGGAAAAAAACACTTTTTTAGGTAAAATAGATTGTGTTAAAAAATGTTCAGGTGTTGGATCGTTTATATAGGTTTTAACGGAGTCTGGGCTCTTTCAGAAAGACGCTTTGGATCGCAGAAACTCAGCGATCGCTTACTTCGACTCGCTGGTACACTTTCCATATTATTTACACTATTTATATTGAGTACTATACTATTTAAGGTATAAAAACAATAAAAAATACCTATTTTGGCTTTGACCGTTAATTTTACTGAATGGTTGTGAATGGTGTTGTGGCCGAGGATGACGTTAACGTACATGACTTTGAAACAGTCGGAAGGAAAATTATGCACAAAATGATTGGGCAATCTGTTTTCTCGATATCTTTTAAGCGGCAGGATAAAGCCAAGACGTTTAGAAACACATCATTAGTGAAGGTGGCGCCTGATAGAACATTTGACCCAGGTTTGCTTTTCCAACGTTTCCTAGTTGTTTCACAACTAGGGGTCCTATCTCTCCAAGATATATTGAAGTATGAACTTAGCCCGTTCCCTCCAGCACTTTTTGAAGCAAGGAAAGTGCTCCGGAAGCCTGATAAGCCTCAACTTGCGAATGCTATTGCAGACTACTATGCAACCAAGGCAGTTCGTGAAATTCGTAAATCCATAGAAGATACTCCACCAAAAACACAAAACTACGTCATAGATGGAGGTTCGCTATTACACCGGCTACCATGGAAGAGGGGAGAAACCTACGTCCTACGTTTCCATTGCACACTCCTATGCTGCATTCACGACTCGGCATTATCAAAGGGCAACGGTTGTTTTTGACGGATACCTAGAAGAACCGACAATCAAGGACAACACACACCAGAGGCGTGGGAAGAATCTACATGCAATTATCAGCTTTACAGAAGAGACAGTGTTTGATGGAAAGAAGGATGAGTTTCTCTCAAAGGACATAAACAAACAAAAAATTATCGACATGATCAGTGAAACACTACGGGGTAAAGGCTGCCATGTGATCAATGCCCCAGGGGATGCTGATGTTCTGATTGTGAAGGCTGCTGTTCTTAGTGCAGTGTCACACTCGACAACATTGATTGGAGAAGACACGGATCTGTTGGTCCTACTTCTTCATTATGCGCAACAAGAAAAAAAATCTGTATTTTCGTTGCGACAAGGCAAATGCTGACAAAGTGTATCACATAAACCAACTTAAAATGGTGATGGGTGAAGAATTATGTTCCCAGCTACTCTTTCTGCATGCCTACACTGGATGTGACACAACATCCAGAATCTTTGGTGTGGTTAAGAAATCTGTCTTTCACAAGCTGGTAAAGGGTGATGCTACTTTGAAAGAATGTGCCAATTACTTTCTTCTTCCAAAGCAGACAGCAGCATCCATTGTGAACAAAGGTTGTCAAGCAATGGCTGTGATTTTTGGAGGCACGCCGACGGATTCCCTCTCGTCATTGCGCTACAAAGTATTAAGAAGAAAAGTAGTCTCTTCCCAATCATTTGTGACACCAGAACGCCTACCACCTACTGAGTCGTCAACAAAATTTCACTGTCTAAGGGTTTACTACCAAATAATGGTCTGGCTAGGACAGGAGAGCGACATGCAAACTTGCGGGTGGGGTTGGAAACTGCAAAGCAGTCAGTTTGTGCCAATAGAATCGGAAATGCGGCCCCAGATTCTCTGTTGAAGATTATTCACTGCAACTGCACAACTGGCTGTAACACTGCTAGGTGTAGCTGTATAGGCAGAATAATCTGCCCTGTACCTCAGCATGTGGACAGTGCCAACTTGATGCCTGTGACAATACGAACAATCAGGCATTGCTGGATGAAGATGGTGACCAGGACTAATAAAGCAACTGAATGTTAATAACTTAATAAGTTGTGTGTGATTCTTATAATGCCAGTGTTTCACTAATCTTTTTGTTTAATATAGTAGGGTGGGGGAAGATGGGACACCTTTTCATTCTATTTTCTATTCCAATTTGGTAGTAAACCAAGAGCAGTCAACGAATTATGAAACCGTATCTGACTCTCATAGACCGCGGTTAGTTATGTAAAACACGATCAGGATATTTGGATATCATATGTCAAGGTGTCCCATCTTCCCCCACCCTACTATTTCTTTCCATTAAACCTTAATTTCATTTTGAGTGAGTTAATTTTATTTTGAATTGTTTTAATAAATTCCTTACCACCTAAAACATAGGGATAGACGCCAGAATTAGAGCTCTAGCATAAATATTAACTGAATTATTGTCATTTTACTGTTTTGGCGGCCATCTTGAAAATTACAACTTTCTGGTACTCGGATTTTCCTAGATTTTTAATATGTTATTCTTGATGATAAATACTACAAAAAAACGTTGAAAAACCTTTTGTAGGAATTTTTTTGGGGTCAAACCATATATTGACCCGACTATGTAAAGAAGACATTTTTGCATATATTTCGCAGTATCGCCATTAACAGCTGTACAGCTGCTCGAACAAAAATGGCGTCCATGCACGCGTAAACAACACAGAAATAAAAAAGAGTAGAACGCGCAACTTTCCAAAACCGCGATATATTCTTTTTTCTATTCACGTGACCGCCAACTCCGTCCCCATTTCCCTTCGTCGAACGCGCATCTCCAATGTCGGCAAAGGAGAGAGGTGATTCGTTTTTTGACTTAATATAAAGTCATGGGGTAAAACAACTATTTTCTAATATATATATATTTCTAACGAACCGTTTGTTTGAAAGTTTTTAATTAAAATTATTAAATAATTAAATTTCCTAAACAAGTGGTAAACTGTAAGCGTTCATCCACCAAAAAACTAAACTAGCCTAATAAACTGGAATAGTTAGTGTAGGTTTTAAAATAAACAGCTAAAACCTCCTAAAATCACTGTGCGCGCCTATCTTTTACAATGGAGACCAAGCGAAATGGGGACGTGTTGGCAGTCACGTGAAAAGAAAAAAGAATATATCACAGTTTTGGGCAGTTGCGCGTTCTACTCTTTTTTATTTCTGTGGTGTAGTACTTAGTTTAAAAAATGCATTTTTATTGTTCACATTCTTTTTTTTATTATAGAATTTTTATTTTGAAAGTAGAATCTAAATTTTATGATATCAAAAATTTAATAAAATATAATAAAACACACGAGGAGTTATTTAGCGATCCGCACAACAAGTGAAATTTTACAAATTCGAAAACACACAGGATGAATGAATGTAACTTACTTTATCCTCGCGTGGCCGGAAAACGACAGTCCACCTCGTGCCAGCTTACGAGTTACCATGTATGTTACTTTGTGGGTAATTATTTTTTTTGGGTTTTTTTTTTCTTTTTTTTTATGTATGGCTGATAATTTAGACAACCCATTAGTGACCACTGGGTTGGAGCAATTGCCGTTAAGTGTCTTGCCCAAAGACACATACGCCCACAATGGTAGCAGCGTCGTGCCTTGTACCCATTACCTCTGGGTTACAGGCAGACGCGCTAACCACTACACCACGGCGCCGGATAAGATGGTACAGTTTGAAATTATTGTTAATTTTGATTATTAAGTGTATTTATAAATAGGAATATACGCATATAGCACGAAATAATACTGTGCGCTTTAAAAATTAGGTCTAAACATTTTTTTGCCTTACTGCTATAGTTTTTAACATGTTACCTATACATTATATTATTGCATAACAATTGGTATTGTTTGAACGACAATAGGTAATGTTCGAACATCAGTGGATAAATATTGTATCCTACAAATGTATAGGAACTTGTAATAACAGAAAATTGATAATAACTATTGATAAAGTTTTTATTTTTGCTACAAATTGGGTATTGCTACTGTGTTTTTGGCACAAGTCACTTCTCATAAATTATCACCAAGTGCAAATGACCAAATTTCGAATATGTTTTCAAATATTATCTTTTTATTATATCAGTATCTTATAGTTGAATATTCCCTGAGGTATAAATTACTAAATTAAAAGCAAATCTTTCAAAGTTTGGCAATAAAAACATACAAAACTACAATGTGGGGGAAGATGGGACTCTAAATTGAAATATTTTTACATTAGCAGTATTCTGCGATCGCCCCCCCCCCCCTAGACCTGGCCGTAGAACAAAAAAATTAAAAAAAAAAAAAAAATTAAAAAAAAAGTATGCACTTTTACATTAAAAAACTTTTAAATTAAAAAAAGTATGCACTTGTAGTTGCCACAAAAATACGAATCATAAAACAGGTTTTCCATGGCTTTGACCTGACGTGGGCTATCTTGTTGTGTATCGTGAAACGTCACAGTATCGTATTTATGCGTCACAATGGCATGCATTTGTCTCCTGATTAGTTACGAAAATATACCGTATTACGTGGTAATTTTAACCTAGAACTTAGAAGCAGATAAACAGTTGCTTACTTGTTGCATTTTAATTCGTACAAAATGAAACGAAATCAGTATCAAGCAACCTTAGATGGATTTATTAAAAAGCGAGAATGTGGTTGGTGAAAGCGCACATTGTTCAACTTTAGGGTCTGACTGCGAGAAAAGTGACAACATGGTTGCTAAGTGTTCTACGACAACAGAAGAAATGGCGGATCCGCCAACCTTTCAGCGATCCAATGACATAGGATGTTATGTCGGGAATATATGCAACATTTCTGACAGAACGAAGTGTGAATTGTTGGAATCACCTTGGATTCCTTCCGATGATTTTGTCTTGCCTCATTCAACACATCAAAAACAGGGAAAGATTGAGAAAAGATTTTTAAAGCACTCACATTTGAAAAAAATTCCTTGGCTTGTCTATTCGGATGTTGGGAAAGGGTGAAGGGCAAGGCGCACAATACCCACTTTCACTTATAATAATTACACCACTGAGGTAACTTGGCAAATAAAACAGAAACTTTAACTTTTAACTTACAGAAAAACATTTCAATTGAGTCTTTTAACCGTACTGTACTGCCATCCTTGCCGATAGCATATGAAGCAAGTATCAAACAAATACAATACGAAATATAAATTAACAAAACACGATACGGACTGCAAATTTAGTAATTGACTGGCGCGTGGTTGGAGACTAGAAGTTTTTCCGTCTTGCTTTTACACTAGCAAATTGCTGGATGACTTTTCTAAAATCTAAATTTTTAGCTCGTTCATTTTCTATCGATAGCAGAGACAAACCGCTAAGTCTCTCTTGATGGGACATGGAGCTTCGAAGAAAGTTTTTGATCAGTTTAAGTTTAGAAAAAGACCTCTCTGCCCCCCAAATGTAACTAACGGTAGGCCTGCAAATGCTGAATATCATTCAAGAAATAACGAAGAGAAAACAAGCATTCTTAGAAAACAATAGCATTATTTCGTCATCATACAAAGCTACAAACGAAATGAAGAAAAATATTCACAAAATCGTTTGGAGAGTAAATCACATTTTAACTACTCCTGTACTCCACTTTAGTTTTTAATTTACTCTTGAATACTGGAGTAATTCACAAAAAATATTCACAAAATTGCTATATTTTAAACTAAAATATAGCAATGCAGGGCCCCCTACCTCGGGGGCCCGGTGCAGTGCACCGGCGGTAGTTATGGCCCTGAGTGCTGTATCAGAGCCATAGAAATACCGAGTAGTCCAACCCATTGTTACGTAAAACACAAATTGAACGGCAATTTGGGTCCAAAATAACACAGTAGGTATAGGGAAAATGTATGTTTTTCGGTAAATTACAGAAAAACTTGGGCCTAAAAACAAATTCAAAGGTTGAAAAATGTAAATTGTTTTCTGTGTCAAAAAATGTCAAAAATTAGAATTAGAAGCGGTTGATTTGCGACATTTTAGTCATTTAATGCGGCTAAATTTATACATTTTTTCTAAAAAATGTTTGGTAAGGTAAATAGAAGCTATTTTACACCTTCCCACAATAGGAAAACACAAACAACAAGTTTAACAAGTTTGTTTAAACCCATTGTCAAAGTCACCACTTTTGCTCTATTTTGGACACACATAGACGGCAGTTGGACTACTCGGTGTTTATACGACTCTGTGCTGTATGACCCATTTTTGGACCTCGAGGAAGAGCCTTTGTCCTCCTTTAACAAAAAAACCTCGAGTAGAAAATGGGTTATGAGCAGCAGAACAGATCAAGGCAAAGGCACCTTGAGACAAAAGGCTAATGCTTGTGTTTATCCAATATTCTATATTGTTTTGTAAGGACCGGTTTTAAAAGTTCACAACGGACATATCAATTAACTTACTTGTTGTTACCGTGTTTTTTTGCTAGATATATATTGGCTGTTTTAAAAAACTTCTGTTTTAAGCCAAATACTGTTTTCACTCAGCGACTGAGCCAAACTAAACTGTCGGTAAAACTTACTTGTATGCCGCACGTGGTTAAAAGTAACTCCCATCTGTTCAGTCATGGGTAAACATTTATAAAAAATATAAAATGTTGATAAAATAACCTGAAAAATAAAGTAATTTAACCGGGAATGGTAAATAAACTGTTATTTGATGCAAAAACTACAGCCAGACAGCAAAATCCATTCATAAAACCGTGACGTAACAATGTATTATAATGGGCATTATTCGCGTCAATAGGCCTCTTATTTTCTGAGCAGTTTCGGTGTATTCCTAGGCCGTGTATTGAGTAGGCCATGGTTATGCGTGTTTACTAACCCATGTGATCCTACAGTGCTATTCAGCATTTTTTTGGGTTGGTGAACCCTTAAACGACGAACTCCTGCACCCCTGATTGCTTTTGCGTAAAACTAATGACATCATTAAGGAGAAATCTGTACGAGAATAAGTTGCTGTTTAGTCGAAAATCACCGCTAATCAAATTCATTATGAACACGTGGTTTGCGATTATGAAGGGACTAGTTTCGTGGTGCGATTTTTTCCAGTAATACAAGCTTTAAACTTATATAAAAAACTGTAGGAAAGTGGCTAAATTAGTTAAAAATGTTCAAAACTAAATATTATTGGTGAAAATTGTTGAAGAATGTGATGCACCCTTGTATACCCTTTTGCACTGGTGCACCCCTGGCATATTTGGTACACCCTAGGCCCTATACATACTTTTGATACATTTTCAATCCGGCGCCGTGGCGTAGTAGTAAGCGCGCTCGTCGCTGCTACCATTATGGGCGTATGTGTCCTTGGGCAAGACACTTAACGGCAATTGCTCCAACCCTGTGGTCACTAATGGGGTCCAAATTATCAAATCGATTACTGTTTTTTTAACTGCTTCAATAATAATGATCTCACTTTTGGTAAAGAAAGTTAAGCAATTTATTTTAACCTTGGACACACTTGTACATTTTTGTTTTTTTTATATATGGTCATCTTGCTAATAAAAGATAATTTTAAAATAAGATAAAATGTTATTAAAATTACCCATAAAGCAATTCTCTTTCATGCTGACACTGCAACCTTTACATGGTGACCACATATATTGTTTTGTTACTTGCATCTACGGTATAAGACTTCTGCTGAGATCTGTAAAACATTTGTATTAATTTATTCTAGTTACCAAACCTATTTGTTTTATACAGTTTGTGTATTTGTGGTTTTATTTTTATATAGCAGGGTGGGGGAAGATGGGACACTTTGTCAGACGAGACTCTTTTTTAATTTTCTTTTTACGGACCCCCATTTAATGATAATCAGGAAAATAAGGTTACAGATTTATTCGACAGTATTATTGCGACTTTATAAAACGCTCGTCAAAGCTGATTACTGTTTTTAAATATTAAAAAAATATGTAAAATAGAAACAGTATACTTTGAACAGGTAAAAAAATGCGAAATAGTAAGGTGCTATTTTTAATGCTCGCTAAATCAGAGTAAAGCCAATGATTTTTTTAGTTTGCGTGTTCGAACGATTAAACTAGTTTCATAGTTTCATAAAACAACCTTGAATATTTCGTACAGTTTGATTTTGTCTCATAAAACTAGTTTTAGTTTTATAAAAAAACACTGAGATATAAGCATAAAGAAAACAGGCAGGGGTCAATATGACTTTAATTTGAGATAAAAACAACAAAAAAATATCAGTTTAACGGTATATATATAAAGTTTACATGACAAAGAAACTAGCACAGCCTGTTAAACTCGGTAGGTTAACTACAAGTTGCAGAATACTGCTAATGTAAATGTATTTCAATTTAGAGTCCCATCTTCCCCCACATTGTAGTTTTGCATGTTTTCATTGCCAAACTTTGAAAGATTTGTTCGAACATTACCCTATGTCGTTCAAACAATACCAATTGTTATGCAATAATATAATGTATAGGTAACATGTTAAAAACTATAGCAGTTGGGCAAGAAAAAGAATGTTTCGTCTTAATTTTCAAAGCGTACAGTATTATTTCGTGTTATTTACGTATATTCCTATTTATAAATACACTTAATAATCAAAATTAACAATGATTTTAAACTGTCCCATCTTATTCTGTGTGTTTTCGAATTTGTAAAATTTCACTTGTTGTGCGGATAATTAAATAACTCCTCGTGTGTTTTATTATATTTTATTAAATCGGTGTCAATTAATAAAGGAATGGTAGTACTAATTCGTGGTATTACCCAATAACCGTCATCTATTTTGATTTTAGAAATATTTGGCAATATGTGCTTAAGTGTCTTATCTTCCCCCATTGTACTATACGCTTGAATTGATTCTAATATATGCTACACTAAAACAAGCTTCACCAATTTTGCCATTTCATCTCTTTTGCCTTTCGACCGGTTTAAATCGAGGCCGTGGTAAAGTAGTTGGCGCGCCTACCTGAAACCCATATGGTACTGTGCCCTTACTTAAACTGCTTGGGATACTAGCGATTATAATGTTTGGGAATTTGGGAGTACGCGTGTATTAAGATAAGAAATCCACAAAACGATTGACGCCTGTATCAAATTATTACCATTGAAGTTGGGACGTATTAAAAGGCATGCAGAATACATTGAATAAGTAGTCATGCCTACTTCTGTAATTTATATACCGTTGTCGTAATATATCCGTTCCGAAATTGGGAAAATAATTTTTGTTTTTTTGGTATAATAGGGTGGGGAAGATGGGACACCTTTAACACATAATAACCAAATATCCTGATCGTGTTTTAAACAATTAACAACGATCTATGGGAGTTGTGAGGTTTAATAAAAAAACCGTTAAATGTTTGTTTACTACCAAATTGTAGAAGAAAATAGATTGAAAAAGTGTCCCATCTTCCCCCACCCCACTATATTACGTAGCGCTATATTCAAAGTTGGATCGTGTGAAAATTTTATAAATATATATATTTTTTATGGCGAATATTAATACTTTTAATTTTTATTTGTTCGAATTATTAAAATTTTATTTTAGAATTGGTACCGCAGGGGTCTGGTTAGTACAGTGCCTAAATTTTATGTTAGTAGCACGAGTAGAAGGTGTCGAAAGTGTTCATAAAACTCTGATTTGGGTCTCGCTAAAGAAACTTTGGGAACCATTGGAGTAGGCCATGCCCGTACCTATCGAACAAAGTTCTGATCAGCTGTGAAGCGATACTGTCTAAACAAAATAAACATCATAAACATGTGATTGACGATCTTCTTAATATGAAGGCCACCAATAAATACTATATTGGTGTAAATTGATTTCGCTAAATTTGTATTCTATGCTCGGGTCTCAGACAAGAATATATTTGCAACACGTGTGTTTACACAAATTTCAGCAAATTTAGGAAAAAAGACAGTGTAACACTTCAACCAACAGACTTATTAAACGTCCCCTTTTTTAATAAACGCCATTCTTAGTCAACCCACCAAATTGTATTTTTGATTTGCTCAGATTTACTTGTTTTCTAAATTCCAATGGTAGGTAAACTTGGCCTTTCTACTTCAACAACGCTTACGCATATTTCTTAATTTAAAAGTAACAGAAAACGCTATGTCTACGGTATACTCTGTATTGCTGCAAGCGTTATTTTATTTTCTGCTAGCAAAGCCTAAATCAGCTGATCGATTAGAAAAGATCGTGATGTAATTTACGTCATAGTGCACGCGAGTGACGCAACAATAGGCGATTTTTTTGGCACTTTTTAAAACGTTTTTTTTTTGGCCAAACTAAATATTTTTTCACAAAATTTTCAAAATTACTACAGATAGCATTTATTAAGTGTAAATTTTCATTTAAAACCAACTTGTATGAGTGTAGTCCAGACTCTTTAAGCAAGATAAAAGTTGTTTTCATTTGCAAAAATCTTATTGGTTAATGTTACAATTTTGCAATACAGCACGATGTTTGTACTTCATTGTGAACATTTTAATAAAATGTTTTGGCAATAATGTTTTAGCTTTAAAAATTTGCTTGCTGCATATGTGTTACTTTAGTTTAGTAGTGGTTGTGCAACATGCAGATGATGGATAAACAATGATTTACCACATACTTGACAGTATAGAAAGCTATTGTTTGATGTTATTATGGATTTGGCTTCCCATTAAAATTAAATACAATTGGTTGAGATTTGAAAATGAGCATTATTAATTTAAAAACCTGGAGCATTATAGAATGTTTCATTATTGGATCTATTTTTCCAGACTATCACTTCCTTTAAAGTAAACTTGATTGTCTATTTGTTATTAGTAATTTAAAATCACCAGAACCAATATATAACTGCCACCGCTCAAAGCGAATCTATGTAAAAACAGTACACACATATTCAACATCATTAAAAAACTTCATATACATACACTAACACTGATATCTGACTTTACTGGGTTATTCGTATTTTGGCAATAAAATAAC
Organism: Ciona robusta; assembly: GCF_009617815.1. Lineage (NCBI taxonomy): Eukaryota > Metazoa > Chordata > Ascidiacea > Phlebobranchia > Cionidae > Ciona > Ciona robusta. Next base: position 935,539 of record NC_143242.1, read on the forward strand.
ATAGTTTTAGTTCCTGTCCTATTAAAATGCTAAAAATTTCTTAGTAAATGGCTAATTCGGCTGTTAGTCGGGTCAATATATAAAAAATATGGCTCGAACCCCAAAAAAATTCCTACAAAAGGTTTTTCAACGTCTTTTTGTAGTATTTATGATCAAGAATAACATATTAAAAATCTAGGAAAAAAACACTTTTTTAGGTAAAATAGATTGTGTTAAAAAATGTTCAGGTGTTGGATCGTTTATATAGGTTTTAACGGAGTCTGGGCTCTTTCAGAAAGACGCTTTGGATCGCAGAAACTCAGCGATCGCTTACTTCGACTCGCTGGTACACTTTCCATATTATTTACACTATTTATATTGAGTACTATACTATTTAAGGTATAAAAACAATAAAAAATACCTATTTTGGCTTTGACCGTTAATTTTACTGAATGGTTGTGAATGGTGTTGTGGCCGAGGATGACGTTAACGTACATGACTTTGAAACAGTCGGAAGGAAAATTATGCACAAAATGATTGGGCAATCTGTTTTCTCGATATCTTTTAAGCGGCAGGATAAAGCCAAGACGTTTAGAAACACATCATTAGTGAAGGTGGCGCCTGATAGAACATTTGACCCAGGTTTGCTTTTCCAACGTTTCCTAGTTGTTTCACAACTAGGGGTCCTATCTCTCCAAGATATATTGAAGTATGAACTTAGCCCGTTCCCTCCAGCACTTTTTGAAGCAAGGAAAGTGCTCCGGAAGCCTGATAAGCCTCAACTTGCGAATGCTATTGCAGACTACTATGCAACCAAGGCAGTTCGTGAAATTCGTAAATCCATAGAAGATACTCCACCAAAAACACAAAACTACGTCATAGATGGAGGTTCGCTATTACACCGGCTACCATGGAAGAGGGGAGAAACCTACGTCCTACGTTTCCATTGCACACTCCTATGCTGCATTCACGACTCGGCATTATCAAAGGGCAACGGTTGTTTTTGACGGATACCTAGAAGAACCGACAATCAAGGACAACACACACCAGAGGCGTGGGAAGAATCTACATGCAATTATCAGCTTTACAGAAGAGACAGTGTTTGATGGAAAGAAGGATGAGTTTCTCTCAAAGGACATAAACAAACAAAAAATTATCGACATGATCAGTGAAACACTACGGGGTAAAGGCTGCCATGTGATCAATGCCCCAGGGGATGCTGATGTTCTGATTGTGAAGGCTGCTGTTCTTAGTGCAGTGTCACACTCGACAACATTGATTGGAGAAGACACGGATCTGTTGGTCCTACTTCTTCATTATGCGCAACAAGAAAAAAAATCTGTATTTTCGTTGCGACAAGGCAAATGCTGACAAAGTGTATCACATAAACCAACTTAAAATGGTGATGGGTGAAGAATTATGTTCCCAGCTACTCTTTCTGCATGCCTACACTGGATGTGACACAACATCCAGAATCTTTGGTGTGGTTAAGAAATCTGTCTTTCACAAGCTGGTAAAGGGTGATGCTACTTTGAAAGAATGTGCCAATTACTTTCTTCTTCCAAAGCAGACAGCAGCATCCATTGTGAACAAAGGTTGTCAAGCAATGGCTGTGATTTTTGGAGGCACGCCGACGGATTCCCTCTCGTCATTGCGCTACAAAGTATTAAGAAGAAAAGTAGTCTCTTCCCAATCATTTGTGACACCAGAACGCCTACCACCTACTGAGTCGTCAACAAAATTTCACTGTCTAAGGGTTTACTACCAAATAATGGTCTGGCTAGGACAGGAGAGCGACATGCAAACTTGCGGGTGGGGTTGGAAACTGCAAAGCAGTCAGTTTGTGCCAATAGAATCGGAAATGCGGCCCCAGATTCTCTGTTGAAGATTATTCACTGCAACTGCACAACTGGCTGTAACACTGCTAGGTGTAGCTGTATAGGCAGAATAATCTGCCCTGTACCTCAGCATGTGGACAGTGCCAACTTGATGCCTGTGACAATACGAACAATCAGGCATTGCTGGATGAAGATGGTGACCAGGACTAATAAAGCAACTGAATGTTAATAACTTAATAAGTTGTGTGTGATTCTTATAATGCCAGTGTTTCACTAATCTTTTTGTTTAATATAGTAGGGTGGGGGAAGATGGGACACCTTTTCATTCTATTTTCTATTCCAATTTGGTAGTAAACCAAGAGCAGTCAACGAATTATGAAACCGTATCTGACTCTCATAGACCGCGGTTAGTTATGTAAAACACGATCAGGATATTTGGATATCATATGTCAAGGTGTCCCATCTTCCCCCACCCTACTATTTCTTTCCATTAAACCTTAATTTCATTTTGAGTGAGTTAATTTTATTTTGAATTGTTTTAATAAATTCCTTACCACCTAAAACATAGGGATAGACGCCAGAATTAGAGCTCTAGCATAAATATTAACTGAATTATTGTCATTTTACTGTTTTGGCGGCCATCTTGAAAATTACAACTTTCTGGTACTCGGATTTTCCTAGATTTTTAATATGTTATTCTTGATGATAAATACTACAAAAAAACGTTGAAAAACCTTTTGTAGGAATTTTTTTGGGGTCAAACCATATATTGACCCGACTATGTAAAGAAGACATTTTTGCATATATTTCGCAGTATCGCCATTAACAGCTGTACAGCTGCTCGAACAAAAATGGCGTCCATGCACGCGTAAACAACACAGAAATAAAAAAGAGTAGAACGCGCAACTTTCCAAAACCGCGATATATTCTTTTTTCTATTCACGTGACCGCCAACTCCGTCCCCATTTCCCTTCGTCGAACGCGCATCTCCAATGTCGGCAAAGGAGAGAGGTGATTCGTTTTTTGACTTAATATAAAGTCATGGGGTAAAACAACTATTTTCTAATATATATATATTTCTAACGAACCGTTTGTTTGAAAGTTTTTAATTAAAATTATTAAATAATTAAATTTCCTAAACAAGTGGTAAACTGTAAGCGTTCATCCACCAAAAAACTAAACTAGCCTAATAAACTGGAATAGTTAGTGTAGGTTTTAAAATAAACAGCTAAAACCTCCTAAAATCACTGTGCGCGCCTATCTTTTACAATGGAGACCAAGCGAAATGGGGACGTGTTGGCAGTCACGTGAAAAGAAAAAAGAATATATCACAGTTTTGGGCAGTTGCGCGTTCTACTCTTTTTTATTTCTGTGGTGTAGTACTTAGTTTAAAAAATGCATTTTTATTGTTCACATTCTTTTTTTTATTATAGAATTTTTATTTTGAAAGTAGAATCTAAATTTTATGATATCAAAAATTTAATAAAATATAATAAAACACACGAGGAGTTATTTAGCGATCCGCACAACAAGTGAAATTTTACAAATTCGAAAACACACAGGATGAATGAATGTAACTTACTTTATCCTCGCGTGGCCGGAAAACGACAGTCCACCTCGTGCCAGCTTACGAGTTACCATGTATGTTACTTTGTGGGTAATTATTTTTTTTGGGTTTTTTTTTTTCTTTTTTTTTATGTATGGCTGATAATTTAGACAACCCATTAGTGACCACTGGGTTGGAGCAATTGCCGTTAAGTGTCTTGCCCAAAGACACATACGCCCACAATGGTAGCAGCGTCGTGCCTTGTACCCATTACCTCTGGGTTACAGGCAGACGCGCTAACCACTACACCACGGCGCCGGATAAGATGGTACAGTTTGAAATTATTGTTAATTTTGATTATTAAGTGTATTTATAAATAGGAATATACGCATATAGCACGAAATAATACTGTGCGCTTTAAAAATTAGGTCTAAACATTTTTTTGCCTTACTGCTATAGTTTTTAACATGTTACCTATACATTATATTATTGCATAACAATTGGTATTGTTTGAACGACAATAGGTAATGTTCGAACATCAGTGGATAAATATTGTATCCTACAAATGTATAGGAACTTGTAATAACAGAAAATTGATAATAACTATTGATAAAGTTTTTATTTTTGCTACAAATTGGGTATTGCTACTGTGTTTTTGGCACAAGTCACTTCTCATAAATTATCACCAAGTGCAAATGACCAAATTTCGAATATGTTTTCAAATATTATCTTTTTATTATATCAGTATCTTATAGTTGAATATTCCCTGAGGTATAAATTACTAAATTAAAAGCAAATCTTTCAAAGTTTGGCAATAAAAACATACAAAACTACAATGTGGGGGAAGATGGGACTCTAAATTGAAATATTTTTACATTAGCAGTATTCTGCGATCGCCCCCCCCCCCCTAGACCTGGCCGTAGAACAAAAAAATTAAAAAAAAAAAAAAATTAAAAAAAAAGTATGCACTTTTACATTAAAAAACTTTTAAATTAAAAAAAGTATGCACTTGTAGTTGCCACAAAAATACGAATCATAAAACAGGTTTTCCATGGCTTTGACCTGACGTGGGCTATCTTGTTGTGTATCGTGAAACGTCACAGTATCGTATTTATGCGTCACAATGGCATGCATTTGTCTCCTGATTAGTTACGAAAATATACCGTATTACGTGGTAATTTTAACCTAGAACTTAGAAGCAGATAAACAGTTGCTTACTTGTTGCATTTTAATTCGTACAAAATGAAACGAAATCAGTATCAAGCAACCTTAGATGGATTTATTAAAAAGCGAGAATGTGGTTGGTGAAAGCGCACATTGTTCAACTTTAGGGTCTGACTGCGAGAAAAGTGACAACATGGTTGCTAAGTGTTCTACGACAACAGAAGAAATGGCGGATCCGCCAACCTTTCAGCGATCCAATGACATAGGATGTTATGTCGGGAATATATGCAACATTTCTGACAGAACGAAGTGTGAATTGTTGGAATCACCTTGGATTCCTTCCGATGATTTTGTCTTGCCTCATTCAACACATCAAAAACAGGGAAAGATTGAGAAAAGATTTTTAAAGCACTCACATTTGAAAAAAATTCCTTGGCTTGTCTATTCGGATGTTGGGAAAGGGATTTTTTGCAAGTACTGCTGTTTATTTGTTGTCGGCGGGATGGGACGATCCAATAAACAGGTGCACCTAAAAAAACTTGTAACAGGACCCCTGACACTCTTCGCAAAACTTTTGGGCAAGGACGGTGAACTTGTTAAACACGAACAGCAGCAATATCACAGAGATGCTGTCGAAGCCGCAACGGACTTTTTGCGGACGTTTTTTGAACCGAGGAACGACATCGCCAATAAAATTAGCTCGCATCGACTTCAGCAAGTTGAGGAAAATAGAAAGCGGTTAAAACCTATATCGTCGAAACCATTTTGTTACTGGGCAGGCAGAACATAGCTTTTCGGGGACATAGGGACCACGGGCACGGAATTATTGAAGAAGCAAAACCTTTGGTCAACGAAGGCAATTTTAGAGAACTTCTAAGGTACAGAGTGGTGGCGATACTGCGCTGAAATGTCATCTAGAGAATGCAGCGGCCAACGCAACATACATCAGTAAAACTGTTCAAAACCAGTTAATTTACTGTTGCGCAGAGGAAATTAAAAGTGTCATTCTCGAAAGAGTAAAAAAGGCCAAATATTACTGTGTAATATTCGACGAAACGACTGACATTTCAAACTCTTCACAATTGTGTGTGGCATATGTGCATGACAACAAAAGACGTGAGGATTTTATTGGTTTTTGCGATGTGCATGAAAGTTGTTTTGAAGGCGTGTCAGCGTATTTTGAACCAAAAGTAAATGGAAGAGTACTTGGTCAACTGGTGATCACAGAAATGAAACGACTAAATTTGAATTTGTCGCACTGTGTGGGTGTTGGAACAGACGGATGTTCATTAATGGTTTCACAACAAAAAGGAGCAGTAGCTGAAATAAAAAAGGTGGCGGTCAACGCAACAAGGTGTCCGTGCTTCAACCACGCACTCAACTTATCAATGTCGAAGACATCTTCTGTATCAAGCGTTAGAAACTCAATTGGAATAATCAAGGAAGTTATTGCTTTCTTCAACGCTTCTGCTAAACGAAAGTGCGTGTTATTAAACGTGGCCAAAGCTAAATTAATTGGGATGTGCGAAACCAGATGGGTGGAGAGATCAGAATCTTTGAAGCAGTTTGTTGGTCAGCTGGTCAACATACTAAAGGCCTTGGAATATATATCTCGCTGGGATGATGCGAAAACATCGTTTAAAGCTAAAGCACTAATAACGTCAATTAAAAATGTTGAATTTGTGATTACTTTGTACAGCCAACTATCCGTATTTGCGTTATGTCTTCCTCTTAGCAGGTTGTTTCAGAAGAAAAGTCTAGATTTTTGTGACGCTGCTACACATGTTGCAGATCTAAAATCTATCTTACAAGCACGAAGAGAAAACTGTGAAGAAGAATTCTCGCGGATATATAAAAGTGCAGAGGAAGTGTTGTCCGAACTGGAGATTACAATCGATCTGCCCAGAATTACTGGCCGACAAATATTTAGAGCAAATGTAAAATGCACATCCACCGAGGAATACTACAGAAGGATTATTTACAATCCTATGTTAGATTCGATAATTCAGGACCTTGGAAACAGATTTTCATCATCAACTTTGTCATCGTGTCATTTAACTTCATTATTGCCAAGAAATTGTTTGAAGATGGAGACAAAGGAATTGTCAAAAATTATTTATGAAGAGTATGAGGGTCTCCTTCCGAATACAACAAATTTAGAGACTGCTCTTCATTCGGAAATAATGTTGTGAAAAGAAAAGTGGCGACGTTCTGCTGAAACGGCCCAAGTTTTCCCAATAACATTGAAAGAAGCTTTGGAACAGTGTGATGAAAATGTGTATATGCTCGTTCACTTGCTTCTAAAAATCTTGTTCACTCTACCTATCAGTGTTGCCTCAGCAGAAAGGAGTTTTTCATCGTTGCGATCGCTCAAAACCTGGTTAAGAAGCAATATGGGCGAGGAAAGGCTCAGTGGTCTAGCTCTAATGCACCAGCACAGAGATATTGTTATGGATCCAGATGCTATTATTAACCGTTTTGCAAACAGTAAAAACCGCAGATTGGATTTTGTAGTGTAGGCTAAGTATTTTGGCGTCTATTTCGCTCGATTATGACCTTTCTTGTACATTATTGTTGTGTGTGTTTTCGGCGCTAAAAATACATAACTTTTGTCTGTTAAAGGTTTTCGAGTTTTTAGTAACAAAATCGCCCCCCCCTAAAGCAAATGTCTGGATCCGCCCCTGGTCAATGGAAGCCAGGGCGTTATAGTAAGTTGTTCTTCGTTTTTTTTTATAACTATTTCCAAACATATATATTTTTCTAACAAACCGTTTGTTCGAAAATTTTTTTAATTAATTTACAAAATAATTAATTTACAAAATAATTAATTTTCCTAAACAAGTGGTAAACTGTAAACGTTAACCTACCAGAAACTAAACTGGCCTAATAAACTGGAATAGTTAGTGTAGTTTTTAAAATAAACAGCTAAAACCTCCTAAAATCACTGTGCGCCTGTCTTTTACAATAGAGACCAAGCGAAATGGGGACGGAGTTATCGGTCACGTGAAAAGAAAAAAGAATATATTACGGTTTTGGGCAGTTGCGCGTTCTACTCTTTTTTATTTCTGTGGTGTGGTACGTAGTTTAAAAAATGTACTTTTATTAGTCACATTCTTTTTTTTATTATAGAATTTTTATTTTAAAAGTAGGATCTAAATTTTATGATATCAAAAATGGTTGATAAAAATTGCCGCTCCGTATACTGTATACTAGAATTACCTTGGTGATTACCTTGGGGTTCTGCATGTATTGCTTGACGCTGTCTAGATTAACAAGGGAGGTTGGTTAGTGTGAAAGAGAAAGTTAAACATATACATGCAACATCAATACTACTACAGTTTGTTTCTTCTAAAATAGGAACTATCATAGTATAAATCGTACCATAGCCTAGCTAGGGGCTAAGCATTCTTTTATAGGGAGGCTTGTAAATAAATAATAAGCCTGCCTGGCTTTGTTGCTTTACTAAGTCGACCATAATACTAGAAATGTGTTTTAGTGGAACCAGGGTTGTTCTGTTGTCCGCTTAATAAAATTTTGTTAAGTGAAACTTATTTAAACAATTTAAAATAATTTCGCACGATAAAATTATCTTTGTTAAAAAAAAGAAAATCATCTGGTTACCTACATTGGTCAGTTTAATTTCACAATGTAACAAGAAAAAAGGAAATGTTCGAATGCTAATTTTATCATTTTTAATAAAGAATCTTTTTTACCAGTACTATAGGCTTTTGGTTGTGTTTTACAGCAAATTGATGCTTTTTAGCAAACTTAAACAAATTAATTTTCTTAATATAAAGACGCTCAATCCTAATTTCTCATTAATATATTTAACCACAATATTGAAGTCTAGTCTACATTCAAATAATGGGTAATGCTTTAGCTGGTGGCCACCTAAAATTTTGGTTACAAAATGTTCTATAGGGCTTACTGATAGTGACACCTGCTGTGTTTAATTCATGATGGCTTGTGTGGAAATACAGTGACGCATTTTACGATTTCGCGCATTTTTAAAGTTATTATTCGACACGAATACCAAAGTTTTTTTCAAAAAGAAATTATACAGCAGGTATTAGTGAGACTTAAGAACATTTTAAAAACCAAAATTTTAGGTGGCTACCAGCTAAAGGATTACCAAACTATGTTCCTAGTAATTACAGAAATTGAACACATTAAAAATTAAAAATTTAGAGAAATTATAACAAGATGGTTCTGTCTGCATTAAAAAGAATGTTGTAGTTGACCATCTGGTTTCTTAGTGAACTCTAACACATTTATTTATTTAAACAGAAATCTTCCTTCCCATGTATTAGTGCTGGTATTGCAATTTCAGTGATATTTTCTTGTAGATATAAAGATTTATGTACAGTATACTACTGGTGGCGCTCGAATGTTAACATAACAACATAATGTATGCAAAAGCAAAGAGTAGTGTTGTTCCATCTGATGCACAAGCAAGGGAAAAGTAACTTCTTTTTTTTTAATAAAATATATATATATATATATGTATACACCATCTTATACCTATATCTATCACAGGTTGGCGATGTACGTTTACGAATATCTGCTTCATGTTGGAGCAGGAAAAGCAGCTCATACATTTCTTCAAGAGGTTAGTACAGTGGGCATAAATATATTTACATTTATTAATTCTTAATTGGAAACATTGATATTCTGTTTCAATGCAAGTTTGAGGTTTTGCAATGAAAATTGGCACAGAGGAGATCAGGTTTTGTCCTTTTACTTAAGCCCTTTAGATCATTATAACAAATCATTTCTTTTAAATTTCCCTGCAAAAAATATTACATGCCAGTTTTCCATTCACAATACCCTATCATGTTAAAACTTAAAGTTGATTAATTTAAATAAAATTAATACCTAACTACCTTGTAGAAGACCCCACTAACTACTACAACCTAAAAGTTAGGTGTACTGACTAGTGGCTGTGGTTTAAGTATGTGGTGGTGTTGAAACAAATAGCACTTAATATATATATATATATATAGCCCCATATGTTTTCTTTATTAAATCATCTAAAAAAGAAAATAAATTCAGTTTTGTTACAAGTGTTCATTCCATGAAATATTGTATTAGATTGGCTGGGAGAAAAATATTGCGTTGGGAGAATCTCCTGGTTTCTTACATTCTTGGTGGTGGTAAGTTGTCATTCATTTTGCTTATATAACAACTTTGTTGTATGTCTGCAACAGTTTAGAAAACATAAAATTTTCTGTGTTTAAATATGCAACAATTTATAAAATATCTGTTTTGGTTTTGAAAAATTAATATTTCTCGCATATATTGTATTATATATATAATATTTTTACCATAAGGTTAAATAAACTACCCTTAGTGGAATGCAGTGTCAGTGATTTTACTTTTTGTTAGTAAGTTAAGAGTCAATAGTAATTATATATTTAGAAAACTTTTGTCCTGCATTAACAATTCACATATTCTACATGTTGCCTCAGGCTCTACTGTAGTTCATACTATACATATATTGTTTTAAACTCCATTATTAACCGTTTGTCTATTGTTAACACTTTCGTATACAAACATTTACTATTTCTTGATACATTATATAATGCTGTGCGACATAGTTTTTTTGTCTCAAATTTAGTTCATTTACTAAATGTTGGTTTGAGTTATATGACACTATGAAATTTAAGCCCATGTTACAATGCTATTCGTTTGCTCTTATTGGACAAAAGTTAACATTAAAGAGTTGTCGATTGGATGTTTTTCGTGTTATTGACGGGTGTAGTAACAGCGTAATACTTGCTACACTTACAAAAAACGGTAACGGTTCTATTGTCGCTTGTCAAATGTCTGTGTACAGCAAAAGAGAGTGCTGGAGAAGCGAGTTAACTACGAGCGTATCCGCGCCACAATTTCTCTCCCATGGTTAATCGCAGCCGTTAAAAAGGTTTCTTGCGTCTCTTTGCTTTATTTACCATTCTCTTACTATTCCTAAAAGATCCCAAGGCAGTGCATATTTATCGCATTTATAACTGGGTGGCCACACACGGCACTAAATTAACATTTGTTGCGGTAATGTTCCTATATTGTCATAGTTTATAACGCAAAAGAATATTTATAAATAATAACATATTTCCTTTTGTTTTTATTTTATCTGGCGTTTGTTAAAAATGTTTTACCAAGCGTAATGCAAAAGGTAACAGGCATTGAATACAGTTTTGCGCAAGCACAATTGTTAATCTCATACCGGTAGATTTAGTAAGCTGCTGTCTGCTTTGGTTATTTTACTACTTAACTTTTTCTCCTGTGGGCGCAACACACGCACACACACACAATCACGAGCGCTATCTTATCACGCCGTTCACACACTTCCTTCTCTCTTTCTTTCTCCCCATCCAGTTGTTTGTGCGTAACGAGGTCACGTGACAGGCAGGGAAGAGATACGAATACTAAGCTTGTTGCGCGTTTTCGCATTCTTACGAATTGGAAATATGTGTATATTTTTTAATTCGCATTGGAATAACTGAAGTTAATCACATACTTTAATAATGCTTTGTTGAATTTTTCATTATTACTGCCGGCTGAAGTAAATAATATGACATGATAACAAACGTTTCAACACTTTTTGTTTACAGTGTATTTTGGGATTTATATTGTGCATCTCCTGAAAGAAGAGATACATGTGAACACAGTTCTGAAGCTAAAGCGTTCCATGACTATGTAAGTTGGCAAAATCCCTTCTACATTCTTCCAAATAATAGTTTTAAATAATGTCATATAATATATTTTCCTAATTTCCTTTATTTAATGTAGCTGTAGCCTGTAGGTATTGTACAAAATGTTTTTTAAATATTATATATGTAAATATATATATCAATATGTACATAATGTTTAACTTTTATATCTTTTTAAACTTTGTTAGAGTGGAGCAGCGGCCCCCTCCCCCTTGAATTCCATGGCGCCAGATGGGATGCCACAGCCAGGATTGCCTCCAGGATACTTTCCTGTATGTTGCTTTCACTTATCAATAGGAAATATCTTTATGTTAAAATTTTAGAGCTTTAAATAATATATCTTGATACGAAACTACTTCAACAGCCAGGATCAGCAGCTTCTCCATCGCCCCACCATGGACAAGGCATTATGAGACAGGTTTACCAACAGCTGTTTTCTTAGTTTATACCTGTAATCAAAATGATGCATAAACAAAATTTCCACAAAGCTAGAAACTCCTGGTGTGGATGTGCTACCACTAGTGGTGATATTTGAAACTGTTGTTTTAGTGTGTGGTGGCGCTATGGAGTAAGGCATTATAGTTAGCACACAATTTTTTTTTTCTTGAATCAGATTTTAAGCTAAAATGTTTAATATGAAAATAACAAAATAAACATTTTAGTTTTGTTGAATTGCTTTTGATTTATAGAATGGATGTTTTTCTAGAACTGTAATATGAACATGTGATATTAACTTTTATTGACCCATTTTTATTCTCACAGCCTTTCATGTCACCAAGATATCCACCAGGAGGGCCAAGAATGCAGGTAAGTTGTTGAATGTTTAAAAGATTTATTTAGACAATGTTGTGTTAAATATGATATTAGGGACCTGGTGGACCACAACCAATGTTGCAAGGAATAGATCACACACGACAAGGTAACAATATGAATATTTTAAATAAGCATTATAATCCTATATGTTTAACTGGTAATGTTATGAGTTTTGGCAATAAAACATATTCTTCACTACTATTATTGGTAGTCGAAACACTTAGATCATAAAGTTGAAACATGAGATGGTTAGTCGTCGTTTATTAAACATTTTGGACACGTTTGTCGACAAAGTTGTTCTTATTGGTGATGTTGTTTTATGTTCATTTAAAATGAACATTCACCTTTAAAGCTGCTTGATTAGCTGGTAGGTAAAAAATGTCTTCATCAAATTGGGTACATTCAGTTGAAATATCGAATTATGTTTAAACATGTAACCTAACTGTATTGTCTAATCATGTTTACAAAGTCTACATAATCAGACACATTTTTATGATTTATTAATAATAATTCGTGCTCATTCAGAGCTCTGCCCTCGCAGCGAATCCTTTTTTATAAAAATATGTTTTTTTAGATGCCAATTTATTATGTTAAATTAATTTAAAATCCGCTGAATTCTACCTAGCTGTAATGTAGAATGGGCAGTATAAAGTTTTTTAAACAAAAAATACATTTATTTATTCACTGTGGCAAACGCTAGGTCGGCTAGGATATAAAATCACCTTGGTATCTTGTATTAAAAATATTATCTGAAAACTTACTGTTGTTATGAGGTTTTTTAAATTGAATGATATGAAAGGGAATATTTATATTTCCTGCACCCTGCATGTAAACTAAGAAAGAAATGAGAGCTACAAACAATTCTTAATTCAAGCAATATTTATTTTAGATTAATTACCCACTTGTGGCATTTTATATTTTCTTAAATGGTTTTTACACTCTTAGTGGTTTTTTTGTTTGCTTTTCAAACAAAAGCGTTTATGTTTTTTAGTTATACCAATTTGAGTACTAAGTGTTTAAAATTTAAACCAAGTGTAAATATTTAAAAAATATTTGTTTGTCGAACATGCGATATAATAATACACCTTGGTATGTCAATTTATGGCGACAAATATTAGCGAAACTCACCCGTTGTTTGATGGACAGCTTGATTATTGGTTTGTGGCAGTTTGTATTTTAATGCATGCGGTCTTACTCTACCATTAATTGCATTTTGTTGTCAAACAAACCGCGCCGTCGGCCAGCGGTCCCTCGCTCGTGTTTTCTAATCTAATTAAAATAAGTAAATGGGGTGATCAAGACAACCATGATTAAATTCCTTAATAATCATGTTTCCTGGTGGATTATTTGCACTTTGGGAGTAATATAGAGTAAACTACCTGCACATTCATTAATGGATATTAAACCATTTCGGTTCTGGATATAACTGTTTCAACACTTCAGCAATCAATCGCTCGATTTGCTTGTAATAAGTAACACGCCACGTCACAGGCTAACAGTGTTGTAGACTCAAGACGTCTAGAAGAAACGTTTCGTTTTGTAATTAGTTGTTAGTCCTTACTGTTATAAACATTAACATTGAATATCAAATTGTGATTTAATTTTAAATATTGCTCTGTTTTGAGCATTGACGACGATTGATGTTTACCAGATAATGCGGTTTATTTACATTCTGTAACGATCTTATCATTTAGTTATTCTGTCGATGTTACAATGTACACCTTGAACTTACCTTTATACGTGTATGTTGAATATGATTATTATTTCTTCTTTCTGTAATGGCCTAACTTCAACACCCCGTGTTTTTGTTGCTGTCCATTCTGATGCCCTATTACGCACATATGTACGACATATATTAGACGAAAGCAGTAGTTTAATAAATGAAATGTTTCAACTGACAAGAATACACAAAAGCGAGCTTGAGTTATTTAACTGCTTACAGATTTAATTCGCGAGGGCGAAAATCGAAACTTCCACAAAGCACTTTGTTGTTTCATATTAAAAAAACGTTCGCTTAACACAGTGTCTATAAAGTACGCTTAATGACAGTTCATACTTTATACCTAAATGTATATTCTGGTTTTGTTGCTACTTTTTGCCGCCACAACTTGGGATGAAATTAACTGTTCTGTGTAACTGGTACTTATCCCAACGTGACTTATGTACTTAAAATAATTCTTTGTCTCCCATCCTTTTTCACTTTGTCTGTCACAAGTTTAACCGTTACAAAGTTGAGTGAGCTATTCCTGCCTTGCGTTGCTAACGCCTTGTACGTGAAACTTTATCTGATCCTGCATTCGCCTCGTTGGTTAAATGTCTCACTGTGTAAACCAGCGCCTTTTTCTTCTGCTGCTGGGATCCGCATGTGTTGTATAAGAGCCTGTCTCTCGGCAATAGACGCGAAAATCAAATTATTTTCCCATTTTCGGCCACTTATACGAGGAGCTGTCGCCTGGCAGAAGCCAGGAATATAATCTCATTACCAACACCACTGATAATGAATTGCGGGCATGGCCTATGGTGCTAACATTATACTTGCTTGCTTCATCTTACTACGATGTTTGTAACGAACGTGACAGAGATACTTCTATATAAAGCTAACAACCATCCTGTTTATTTATAATTCCGAGTAGGATCCTTCACTGTTCCTAACAGAGACCGACGTAAAATAATCAAGCAAAGCTTTTTTTATACGACTTGTCCAACGAGTGTTGGTGTCTGAACAGTGGTTGCCTGCTTATTGCGAGTGTCGATACAAATCCCATTAACGAACCCCAGTTATTCTAATTGCCATATTTAAGCTGCTGTACGTTACGTACCCGTTTACACAACAACACGGGGTTATGTGTTTGTAGATAAGTGAATTTATTTTTGAGTTTTCGCGTGCTGTGGGTTAGAATGTCTGTTTGTTAAGCTAAACGGTCAGTCAAAGCTGAGTGTCACTTTTTCTTGTGACAAATCATTTAACTTTAAACAAGGTTTTCAGAATTTGTTTAGTTTTTTAACTTGATATCACCTTGAGCATCTCTGTCTACATACAAACTTTTTCGCTGGTATCTTTTGCCCCCCCTTGCCCCACATCGTGTCCACCCGCATTTCAACAGTCGGTCGCAATCCTAGGAATGCACTTTGCTCGCATGCAATTCTGTTTTACCGAACGTTTAGTCGAAGCCATTAGCGGCCTTGATGTTCCATTAGGCTAATAGCATTTATTGTTCGCTTAAGCCGCTCCCGACTTCGTTAAACCAACGTATGCACTAATGCAATACATTCAACCATGGCTTTCATATAAAGCTGCTTCGATTTTCCTTGTAGTTTTAGGCTTCCATACGTTCGCGGTTATCGCTTGTGGGTTGCTTAAGAGCTTTGGCATTCGTAATAACGACACATGCTTGACAACTCTAATGCGCCATTTACCAATATATATAGATAGTATTGCACAGTATTACCCCAAACACAGGTTGCAAATTAGAACATTGTATATTTGGAGTAACACACTTTCTCATTCAAGAGTTTCGTTTGTAGGAGTATTACGCCCAAACAAAATCAACTGTGTGTCAAAACGTTACTATTGCTTTCCATCGTTATGATTTGATTTATTTTTTAGCTCAAATGATGAGTATTTCACGAATGGGACATCCAAGGGGAATCCCCCACGGATCAATAAATCCATACGCTGTAGGATCGGAGCAATTTCAGCAGGTAATTATTGCGTTATAGTTGCTCTTATCTTTATCTGTCATATTTTACTCCGTTTCAGCCCTACCCAGGAATGCGCATGGCATCCGGCACAATACCAGGCCACGGAACCATATCGATGTCAATGTGAGTGATTTGTTATTTGACCAAAATATATCCGCTTATTAACAACTGCTATTACAGGCACGGTCGATGGCCCAACCCGTCAGGACCACCGGTGAGTAAAACTTTTTTCAACGATTTGTTTATAACCACAAGTTTTATTAATTATATATGACAAATTGAAAAATGCAATCTCAATAAAGAAAGACGATACATCCGCTTGAAAAAAAAACAGATTTGTCAAATGTGCGCTTAAATTTTATGCTGATTAGTGATCGTCTATAAGTAACCATATTTATTATGTTTATTATTAATTAATCTGACACAGGTCCCACCTACATGTGGTCCACCAGGAACACCAATGCGAAGTCCGCAGGGTAAGTGACATTGATTGATAACGTCACCCACTGGTAAATCAAATTTTCTTACACTTCTTACAAAGAACGATACCACGCACCGTATAGTTACATATTCGTGCTTTGTTAACATTAGGCCCCCGACCAACACATATGCACCCTGGTCCTCACGCGCACCGCTTTCCACACGACCCCAAGAACCCAGGTGACTGCATCCCCATTAATGTCGCCCAGTCAAACAATGGTCAGCCTGTGTATTAAACAATGTAAACTGCATGATCATTTGCACGACGTAATTCGTAACAAAGCACGTGCACGCAATAACATACACCATATAACATTACTACCGATCGAAGTTGAATAATTTCTTTCTAATTGAGCAGCATTATTTAATAATAGAAAGTAATGTTTCATTTCGTTCAAGAATTAAAACGACGTTTAGATGACCTTATGTGTTAACGTTGCATGGCTTTTTAATAATCTACATATTGAATCTCGCCAAGAAATAATACAATATATTTATTTCACGCGCAATCATCGTAACATTGTAACTTTCTAGATCCTTTAAACTCAGCGGAATATGCCCACATGGGAAAACCGATGCCGCACCATCCCATGCCCCCGGTAAGTAAGATGTTTCAAGTTAAAGGTTAATAGATATTAGATCTTGACTAACCAAGCGTATCCACCAGTTTCCGATGAGTAATGTACAAGATAACAACCTCCCACCAACTTCGATACCGATGTCGGCTGGCCTTGCAGTATCGACACCTAACTTACCACCAAACCTTAACGGCATGAACGGTTCTAGTGATAATGCCATGATGGAGGGCTTGAAGGTATAATGAAACTTTATTATGAAAACAAAATCTTTAAACTTTCATGTTTTTTGAACAGAGTTCCCCTAGCAACAACATGCCAATGAACAACCTTGGTGGTCCGGGAGCTTCTCAACCGATGGGGCCACCTGGCGGACCAGGTGGTACACCACACACACCACAAGACGGCGAGGAAAACTCGTTTAACATGGTGCCATCGTTTCCTGATGTGAGTAACAACCCTCCAATGGGAACGTACTGACTTAGGCTAGTCAAACACGCGTTCGCGTAGTTGAGCCAAATGCCGCGGAAGACAAAAGATGGCAGTGAAACGCCACCATGCGGCGAACAACGACTTGATGCGACCTGTGCATTTGATCGCCTTCGTATTTTAGAAAACTATTGGAATTTTCATCGGAATTAAAGCGGCTTATAATGTTAATGTATATAACAATGGCTATTGTTGACAAAGTTTTTGATGACGTAATAAAACTCACGTTGAACTGAAAAGGGCGCTTTGCTTTTTGATCTAAATATATTAACACGTGTATAGTGATGCTATGTTTAAATTGAATGTAACGTTTAAATTAAAACTTAAAAGCATGGAATAATTCAATCTAATCAATGAAACAATCATGGTGCATGTTTTGTAATGCGCGGGTTCAGTTTACCTGCATCCCAATCTCACCAATACCCTTTCTAACTTCGTGCTTCTTAATTTACATGTTGCTTGTGCCTGTTGCGCCGGGTGTGAATAACTGCTCACTAACTGCAAACTTAACTTCTGAGGAGAAGCAGGAACAAAATGAAAACGCGGCGATTCTCAAGATAAAAGAAAGCATGCAACAAGAAGCGAAGCGGTTTGAAACCAAAGACTCTGATGGAAATGGACCGAGCGAATTTACTGGGTTCATGTCGTGAAACAAGCGCTTATCACGTAACACATGAATACTTAGTTATCACTTCGTGATACTGTCTTACAAGACACTGCTGTATCATCCCAGCTGGCCATACGTGAGACACAAATCGGTTAACTGAACAAGAGTAAAAAACTTCAAACCTATTCAGTAATTCCTATATTTTACCATTGGCACATCACAATTTCTACTTATTTTTTTGTATTTATTTCACGCGTTTGCCACGACGAACCAATCTATGTTTTATGTTTGTGGTGCTCCTTGTGTAGCAAACCTGCAACTAAGCTCGGTGTAAGAGCGCCAATATATCACGCTTTACACGATATCCCAGCCGGTAAAACACTGTGTATTTTGTTCAGAACGATGTAAAAATGAAATATGTACACTCTGTGTGAACGGGCTTCCATTTTAAAGTTGATTTAAACAAGATTTGTTTGTTGCACACATCAATCTTTTGTTTTACTTACATTTTGTGCATTCCCGCATCGAAGAAAGTGAATCTCTGGCTATTGTTACGTCCTATTGTTGTAAAGCGTTCTTTTGTATATTTTATGATGATATACGCGTTTCCTACCAACACTTATCTCACCAATATAATGTATGTATTTGTCCGTAACATGCTGTCTTACAATAAAAATAAATTACAGTGCTCCTTTGCAAATACGTCATTGTTTATTTAGCCATTGTAGTTTAAGCAAACCTCGAAGCGAAAGCCACGAGTTTCTTTAAAGTAAAATATCTTTGTATAAATTAAATTCTCTGTTAATTCCGCTGCATTATCCTGCACTGTCATTTTAAAAAAATATGATTTTAGCAGGAAGTATTTTTTCTTGAATAAATGAATGTTCTCCATTGCCCGTTTTGTTTTTGCTCTGCCACTGAGTCTGAATAAACATCAAATTTCTGTGTATAGTGACGCATATATGCAAAGAAGCACACTGTAGTTTATTTTTGTTGCAGGACAGCGTGTCGCAAATTGGATTATTGTATGTTAGGTTAAAAGGGCCTCATTTAATAATAATCAGGAAAATATTGCTACAGAATTTGTTATACAGAATTATTCGACAGTATTTTCACGACTTTATAAAACGCGCGTCAAAGCCGATTACGGTTTTAAATAATAAAAAAAATATAAAATATGAGCAGTATATTTTTTATATTATGAATACGTGAAAAAAACGAAATAGTAAGGTGTTATCTTTGAATGCTCGCTGAATTATAGTAAAGCCGATGAAATTTCGTAGTTTGCGTGTGCGATTAAACTAGTTTTATAGCTTCATAAAACAACCTTGAATATTTTGTCCTGTTTGATTTTATCTCATAAAACTATTTTCAGTTTTGTGAATAAAAATAAGATATAAACACGAGGAAAATAGGTAGGGTCCATGTGACTCTAATTTGAGAAGAAAAAACAACAACAGCAAAAATATCGTTTTTACGCATAGACTCCTTAAAGGGGCATACCAACAAAAAATCAAAGTTTGTGTATTGATAGATATGCTCAAATGTGATCTAAAGCTACCATCCAAGTTTGAAAATGAGAAACAGCTTTTGAAAAAAAAAGAGTTTCAAAACAGCAAATTCGACCGCTGGAGTAAAAAAAATATTGGCCGTGGCGCAATGCATAGGATTTCCTATAAGAAAGAAAATCACCTAACTTTGATCGTTTCTAGTTTCTAAAACATTAAAGAAAATTGTATTTTTTTCTGATTCGGTGTAATAAATGCTTCTTCTTTAAAACTGTATGAAAAAAATGTAAAACATAGACTTAATTATGTTTTAATTTTCGATTGAACGTAGCTATACGACTCAGCACTTTTTTTCCTTTTTAGTTAGTTTCTAGCACTTTTTTATATTAAAATGTTTATTACGCCTAACTGGTACTTACTGTAATATTAATTTTGTAAAAAAGTCATTTTTTCGTTAATAACATTAGGTCTGAAAATATGCTGACTCAGCATAATCTGGTGTGTTACCTCGGTTCAAAAATTAAAACATAATACTAGAATATATTTTACAATTTTTATATTTTTTTGAAGAAGAAGCGTTTGTTATACAAAATCAAAATTAAAATTTGATCTTTCTTTAGTATTTTAGAAACCAGAAACGATCAAATTTGAGAATTTTTTTCTTATGGGAAATCCCATACATTGTCGAAAACAGCCGATTTTTTTACTTCAGCGGGTTTTTTTCACGCGATTTTTTTAGAAACTGTATCGTTTTGGGAAACTTTAGAGGTACCTTTAGGTTGCATTTGAGCATATCTATCCATATACAAATTTCAATTTTTTGTTGGTATGTTACGACCTCGGTATTTGTAACCCAAGTCCGAAAGGTTATAACTTCAGTCCTGGGCTAAAATTACTCCTAGAGAAGCTGGAGACACAACCTTGGTATTAGGGTATTGGAGAATGGTTCAATAATTATATTTTATGATCAAGTTGAAGTAGTTTGTTGGTTGATTAATGGGCTAGTTAAGCCTATGAGGTTATTCCTCAGTAGGTGTCGCTCGGATTGTGATGCTCCGATAGTTACGGCGTGCGAGTCTCCTAACGCAGTAGGTTGAA
Organism: Ciona robusta; assembly: GCF_009617815.1. NCBI lineage: Eukaryota > Metazoa > Chordata > Ascidiacea > Phlebobranchia > Cionidae > Ciona > Ciona robusta. Next base: position 956,048 of record NC_143242.1, read on the forward strand.
CGCTATCCCAAGCCTCGTATAGTTTAATCCCAATTGTCCTTTTGGAATATCTAGCCTCGATTACAAGGACGACTCGGCCAGTGTTAAATCTGTGTTGCAATGACTCGAACAGTATCAGATTATATCTTTATTTTTGATTCGTATTCGACGATATATATAGGTTGTAGCAGTAACATGCCCAAAGTTAGTATAGACATGGCCTACTCAATACATGTATTGAGTAGGCCATGGTATAGACCAAGTTAGGAAACGGATTGTTAAACAACGAGTCTTGTTATCCATTGTCCCCGCGTCTAGACGTCATAGTCGTCGCCATTACGGAGCCAACGGCATAGCATTTTATTATTGCTGGGTGCTGATTTTCGTTTAAATATTGCGATTTTTGAAAAACCAAGCACTTCTGCGCGTAAAAATGGCTTTCTACTAATGTTATATCTTATCACAATAATAAACCTCACATAAAGAATCAACTTTTATTGAACACTCAATCGATTAAAGAGTAAAAAAAACAGAAAATATTAAGTATACTAACCAAAAACATAAAATAACATGTTTAAAATATAAAAATACAAACAAAAACGCATAACATTACCATAAACTGATGTATCGAATTAGTAAGCTACTTTTCCTGCGTTCTTGGTCTTTATGAAATCGGTAAACGCGAACACCTTGTCTGATAAGCTGATTGCTGCTAGTCGTAATCGCCAACGTTAAGTACCCTGTTAAACCACACTGTACGCTGAAAACCAGTCAAAATACGAATTTACTTCGCATTAATTCTTAGATTTGATATTATATAACAAGATCTACATTAGAAATTATATTTTAAATGTTAAAACAACCGCTATACGTGTTTTCTAGCTTTGTATCGCTTAAAAGAACCAAATAAACACACGCCGACCATGCATTTGTATAGGCGATTCACGCTCTGTGGGCTCCTTAATGGCGGACACAAACGCCGTTTCCTGACGTGACTTGGTCCCCACCCTACTATATAACATTTTGCGGCCCTGCAGTGATTATACATGCTTCCGGTTTCACACGTTACGAATGGGTCAGCCAAATAGGTCGGCTTGTGTGTGAACGAGGTATAGGTAATAATGCGTCATAAATTAACTCTGATAGATATTTGGAAATATTAGACAAGGAATGTCTCCTAAGTTACTGAATTTAAGTTATATTTGCTTATTTGTGCGTTTAACTCTTAAAGCAAAACATTTTTAAACAAATCTGTGACGAAGCATGATGTTGTGCACCTACTGCATCTAATGGTTGATATCTATCATAGTTTACTAAATGTACATTTTGTTTGTTTCTCTTCAGAAGCTGTATAGCTGGTGATTTCATAGTCTCTGTGTTGTTTTCTCTTTCTGCTTTGGTGACAATGTGTCACGTCGTTGCTTTGGTTGTAAAGAGAACTATGAAGGGACGCCCTGTGTAAAGGTCATGTCCTTCCCAAAAGAACCTGAGCATAGGGAGAGATGGATTTTGGCAATGCCAAATGCGAAAGAAAGCTTGAGGCGCTTGTAGGAGATATATGTTTGTGAGACACATTTCAACTGTAAATGGGCGTCAGTTGGAGGCGGTAAACGACCCAAAGAACCGCCTTCAGTATTTCCTGGTGTAACAAAATCAGCAAGTGACATCAGCCTGACGCCAAACACCACCATATATACGTCAGAAGCAAAAGCTAAAAATGTGCGGGCAGCTAAAGAGGCTGCAGACAAAATACAAGTTTTTGACCACTTTTGTGCTCAGTGATGTGACCACAAAATTTAGTAATTTGACCATAAATATAGTTTTTGACCTGGACCTCGGGCGGTGGTGAAAGTACCAACATTGAACTCGCTAGCAATGTAGACTTAATAATATAAGATTACCATTATGCAATAAAGAAACTTGTAAAAATGAAACAAAATATGAGATACAACCCAAAGGAAGGGATATAAAACCAGTTGTTTACGAAATAAAGGTAATTAGGTCTATACCAGACAGAGGAAAAGGGTTGGATATGTCAAAAAAACTAAAAAAACTTTGAAAAGAGCACAGTTAAATTTGCGAAATGAAAGTTTGAGAACGGTAATGTGAGAATGAAGTATGAAATGCTTTGAGAAGCCCACCTGACAGAAAGCATTGCGCGGAGTTGACGTTTGTGTTGAGATTGAGATCAATGCCTGCAAACGCTAAAAGTTCACAAAGTTAAATATACGTGGTAACTCGTAAGCGGGCACGATGTGTACAAAACAGAATTCCCGCGTTATAATATATAACTACTGCCATTGTCCCGTAGGCGGCATTCGCTTAACTTTGATTCGTCGCCTCGACATTTAACTTGTGGAAGTTTTGTAACGTTTAATGGGTCAATGATTAAGTTTAAAATTTATTAATTACTTATTTGTGTTATTTTGTTTCCTCCCCGGTTTAAGTGTTCTGATTTGTGCATCGTGTGCGCTTACCATGGCCTACTCAATACACGGCCTAGGAATACACCGAAACTGCTCCGAAAATAAGAGGCCTATTGACGCGAATAATGCCCATTATAATACATTGTTACGTCACGGTTTTATGAATGGATTTCCTTCATTTTGAATGCAGTTTGCAGTTGTTGGTAGGTTCAATACCAGTTCTAGGTTGTTTTAACTTACAGTTTATCACAGAACGTGTCGCCGGGATATTTTCCTGTTTAGTTAAAATCTTACCAGACATATAAAGCAGCGCAAAAGGTTTATTAGTATATAAATATCAGTTTATTAAGCATAAAGAGAGACGTGCAATCAGATTCAGTTTACCAACACAGAAAACCTACGTTTTGATTATATTTAATTTAGTAGACAGGCATTTGGCAAGTTTTATAATGCAGCATACCTTTATAATTTTATTTAGATTAAATTCTAAGCCAGCAGAATTATTAAGCGAGCTATTTAAGCATGGTCAATAGGTGTTCCGTAGTTGGATAAAAATATTTGGATAAGGGTACCATCTGTGCATGTTATGATCATGAAGAAGTGGCAAGAAGATCTTCAGGAAGGAAGACTAGTCAAATTTAAACAGCGACAAAGGTCTAAAGTTAGACACAACACTTAAGTACGAAGGGAGGCTATCGTGAGTTTGTTTGTATTAAACAGTCTTAATTTATGATGTGCTGTATGACCCATTTTTGACCTTGAGGAAGAGCCTCTGTCCTGCTTTAACAAAAAAAAAACCTCGAGTAGAAAATGGGTTATGAGCAGCAGGACAGATCAAGGCATAAACACCTTGAGACAAAAGGCTAATGCTTGTGTTTATCCAATATCCTATATTGTTTTTAAGGACCGGTTTTAAAAGTCCACAACGGACATATCAATTAACTTACTTGTTGTTACTGCGGTGTTGTTTTGCTAGATATGCATAGGCTGTCTTAAAAAACTTCTGTTTTAAGCCAAATACTATTTTCACTCAGCGACTGAGCCAAACTAAACTGTCGGTAAAACTTACTTGTATGCCGCACGTGGTTAAAAGTAACTCCTATCTGTTCAGTCATGCTTAAACATTTATAAAAAATATAAGATGTTGACAAAATAACCCGAAAAATAAGGTAATTTAACCGGCAATGGTAAATAAACTGTTATTTGATGCAAAAACTACAGTCCGACAGCAAAATCCATTCATAAAACCGTGACGTAACAATGTATTATAATGGGCATTATTCGCGTCAATAGGCCTCCTATTTTCTGAGCAGTTTCGGTGTATTCCTAGGCCGTGTATTGAGTAGGCCATGGCGCTTACGAATTAACTACGTATATAATATCTAAGTTTTGGGTGACTGTTTAAAATGATAATTTCACCTGCTGTGTTAACACAAGAGGGCCATTGTCTCTCTCGAATTCCATGCTCGGTCGTGCAATGACCCCACCAACCGCAAGCCCGAGTTCCCTGCTATCCTCAAATACCCTAATAAGGTTACCAATATTGTGTCTCTAGCTTCTCTAGAAGTCATTTTAGTCTAGGACTCAAGTTAAAGGTCGTAACATCCCAGTCCTTCGTAAGAAATCTATATTTTTGCGTTATATATATTAAGTTTACATGGCAAAGAAACTAGCACAGCCGGTTAAATTCGGTAGGTTAACTACAAGTTGCAAAATACTGCTAATGTAAATATATTTCAATTTTATGTCCCATCTTCCCCCACAATATTTATCAATTGATGTTCGAACAATACCGACTTTCATACAATAATATACTGTAGGTAACATGAAAAACTATAGCATTATTAGGGCAAAGAAAATAATGTTTAAAGTGAATTTTATACCCTACTGTGCTATTTCGTGTTATTTACGTATATATTCCTATTTATAAATACACCTTTTTTTCAAAATTACCAATGATTTACAATAGAATGAGGGAAGACACGAGGAGTTATTTAGAGATCAGCACAACAGGTGAAATTTTACAAGTTCGAAAACACACAGGATAAGATGGGACAGTTTATAATTATTATTGGTTTTGATTATTAAGTGTCGTCTGACAAAGTGTCTCATCTTCCCCCATGCTACTATATCGCATTTTTTTGCCAAACTTAAATGAATTTTATCACGTAAAATCAAGCTGTATATGAAATAATTTGGCCAATTTCATTTAACTACGATACTGGATGATTGAAACTGCAAAATTTCGAAAGTGTTAATATGATTCAGCGAGCATCAAAATGAACAACCAGTACAATATCTTGGTGTGAATCTTTTCTTATAGCCAATTAAAAAGGCGGTATTCGTTTAACATAAACATATAATACCTAACTGTAATCGCCTTTGCGACGCACTTTGTTGTACCGTGAGAATACTGTCAAATAATAATATAACATTTGTTTTCGTCTATCATTAAATGGGTATAGACGTACAAGGAGATCTAAATAAGTATCCCAACTTGCCCCAACACCACCTCACCCTGCTATATAATTTTGGATCTGCATAACATTTTAAAGCTGGGTGTCATTCCACTTCCTTTGTGTAAAATGGTTACTTTGTAAATGTGAACGACACATGACACCATCCACTAGTCAGCGCAGTTGTAAGTAACATAAAACCTTACCACAATCACCCGGGTTACGGACATCTCTTGAAAGACGTTAGCACAATAACATACATGAAAAATAATGCTAGCGATGGAATTCTTATTTCAGCACAACTCTGAGCGTAAAATAATATTGCTTTTTATACTTCATACAACTCATGTTCCACCGTGTTAACGAGCACTGGCCGTGAACCGACTAAAAAGGTTTCTTATGTCGCCGCACACGGGCGCGTTGTTTCGTTATGCGCGTAACAAAGAAGCTCCAGCTTCGCATTGTTCCCAAGTCAGACTAGGGAAAGATCTGTTTTGTCAACATACATCAATTAACTGTCAGTCGAAAAGAACTCTTGTCAGACATAGAGGTTACACGCCGAAGTAAAAGACGAAACAGGTTTAACAATTTTGTTAAAGCAAAGTCGAAACCATAACATTAGTTTGATTTGTGTACGGCAAACAAGATTTTTAGATTCATGTGTTTTGATCATGCCAAACTACAACACCCCTGGTCACCCTTATGCATCGCAAAGTATTCATGTCACTTCTAGTCCATTATATAAAAGCAAGGATGGCAGGTAAGCAGTCGTACAAGCTTTAGTATCAGATTTATATATTTAATAAATGTAGTATTGTATTCTTTATATATCGTACGTTAATGAATTATTACATATGCCCTCATTGCAGCAAACAGTAATTTCAAAACCGATATAAAACAATTTATCAAATCATGGCGAAACAAATAAACGATTGCTTAAGTTTTATCACGTCCTGCCACTCTTCTACAATGTATTGTGGGAAACGTTTAAACCACTTAAGTTAAGCCTTAGCAAACATTTTAAAATGTTGTCAGGATTAGAATGAACGCATTCAGCACTTTGTGTAGTTATTTCAAGTCCGTTACATTGCTTTCAGGTCGCTATAGAAGTGCCTATAAGAACAAAGTATTGTTAATCCCGGGATTAAAGTTATTGGCCCTTGATACAACAACGCTATCTGAATACGCAAACGAAACAAGTCTGCTGGATCCGAATTTTTGATTTAAATATTTGAGCTATAATACGTAGGCTTTGATTTACAGGTACACCTACCCTGGCGTTCGAGATCTAACTACTCGTCCATTGACAGCCCTTAATAAAACAAGCCCACACGATTCTGAATCATCGTCTCCAAGGTCGCCACGAGCGAAAACCGCTCCTCCCGGTTACAAAGCAATGCCACCAATAAACAAAAATAAGAAGGTATGATATATCCTCAAACATCATGTTGAGGATGCTTGAAATTATTTTTTTATAATTTAAGACTTTTTTGAGTTTTGTAATATTTTTTCTGGTTTATATTTTTGCCTCAAAAAGGTAGCCTAAATTGCTATTCTATATATTTTGCACAAGCCACTTCTCATAAATTATGTCGAAGTGCAGATGACCAAATTTCGAATATATTTACGACGGGAAGAAAAAAATGTTTATTATATTAATATATAGTAGGGTGAGGGAAGATGGGACACTTTGTCAGGCGCGAGACTTTTTTATATTTTCATTTAACTGACCCCCTTTCAATGACAATCAGAAAACTAATGTTACAGAATGAATTATTCGAAATAGTAAGGTGCTAATATTGAGGGCTCGCTAAATCAGAGTAAAGCTGATGAAATTGTGTAGTTCACGTGTGTGATCGAACGAGTTTCACAGCTTCATAAAAAAACTTTAATATTTTGTACAGTTTATTTTGTTTAATAAAATTGGTTTTAGTTTATTTTTTAACCAGTTTATAACCAGAAAGGGAGAAAAATATAACTTTAATTTGAAATATAAAAACAACAAAAACATATCGGTTCAATAACGTATATTTATAAAGTTTCGTAACCGGCTATTTCCCGCCCGGCTAATTCCCCCCAATGACTATTTCTCCCGGCTATTCCCCCCCACAGCCTGTTAAACTCGGTAGGTTAACTTCAAGTTGCAGAATACTGCTAATGTAAATATATTTCAATTCAGAGTCCCATCTTCCCCCACATTGTAGTTTTGTATGTTTTCATTGCCAAACTTTGAAAGATTTTCTTTTAATTTAGTAATTTATACCTCAAGGGGTTTTCAACTATAAGATACTAATATAATAAAAAGATAATATTTTGAAAATATATTCGAAATTTGGTCATTTGCACTTGGTGATAATTTATTTTGAAGTGGCTTGTGCCAAAAACACAGTAGCAATACCCAATTTGTAGCAAAAATAAAAACTTTATCAATAGTTATTATCATTTTTTTGTTATTACAAGTTCATATACATTTGTAGGATACAATATTTATCCATTTATGTTCGAACATTACCCATTGTCGTTCAAACAATACCAATTGTTATGCAATAATATAATGTATAGGTAACATGTTAAAAACTATAGCAGTTGGGCAAGAAAAAGAATGTTTCGACTTAATTTTCAAAGCGTGCAGTATTATTTCGTGTTATTTACGTATATTCCTATTTATAAATACACTTAATAATCAAAATTAACAATGATTTCAAACTGTCCCATCTTATCCTGTGTGTTTTCAAATTTGTAAAATTTCACCTGTTGTGCGGATCGCTAAATAACTCCTCGTGTGTTTTATTATTTTTCATTAAATTGGTGTCAATTAATAAAGGAATGATGGTACTAATTCGTGGTATTAACCAAAAACCGTCATCTAATTTGATTTTGGAAATATTTGGCAATATGTGCTTAAGTGTTCCATCTTCCCCCATTGTATTGTATACAACTTCAAACCGATGTTGTTTTGTTGTTTTTATCTCAAATTAAAATCATATTGAACCCTGCCTATTTTCCTTGTGCATATATCTCAGTTTTCTATCATTATATGGTTTGAAATACAAGGGGATTTATTTTTATTCCTTTAAAATTAAAGTCTCGTCTTGTCCGACTACCGTATTCCTCCACCCTACTATACGATATCAGTTTTGTCTAAAGTATGATTTTGATTTTATATAGTTTGTGTAGTAGTTATAATATATTTACTATACCAACATTTTTAGTTGATCACCTTAAACTTTCGACAACTCACTCCATGGTGCAGGGATATGTACCGCTGGTTCACCCCTGACCCTTCACAGGGTGTATGGCACGATAAGCAAGACGTTGATCGCTACAGAAGGGAAGCCCTTAAATCTAGAATTCCAGCTGAGAACATTTACCACACGCAAGCCGGTCTCATGCCAAATTACTCTGGATATGTACCAGGTAACATAATCTTCTATTGTTTTTGCAGCTGTTTTAAACGTTTATATTTTTTGAACTAATAAGACTTATATTTATCGTCGCGTGGCGGAGCAACGACAGCTGTTATACAATACTGATGCATCGGTAATTCCATAAATCGTACGGACTACATATAGGCGGGTTAACCACTGAACTACGGCGTGACCCTGTATAACAACTTCTATAATTACCGCAGGTCAAAAATTTCGTTATGGCCAAACATGGGCTCGAGAAACAGTAAACGCCAATCGCACAGGAATCCCTAGAACATGGGAGTCAACTTCGTTGTTTCAAGACCGTCCGATTGGTGCTTAGATTAATAACTAAACTGTATTTTAACAGGCGCAATATTTATTAAATTGCATATTGCTTTAGTGTATACATAGCCTATCAACATACATTGGTCTGTACCCTGTATAGTTCACGTAAAGTTGTGCCCTGTTAAGCGTTACTTAGTAAGCGTTCAATACATCATTGTGTTTAAATAGACAGAGTCCTTCAAAGTAATTTAAGAAGTTTATTTAAAAATTACAAATGTTTATGCAGTTTTACGTTTACAAAATATTAAAAATTTGTTTGATATTAATATAACGATGTCACTATAGTTTTTTCCATGTATATATTACATAGGAATAGTACAAATTGGTTTTAGGTATACATTTTTACTGAGATTCGTATTTAAAGCATATAAGGTTTATTTATTTATTCGTTTAAGAAGGCAACACTACATAGAATATGTTACGTTATGATGAATGTCAATTTTTCTCCATGTTGTTCTTTGTATTGTAATCAATAGTTCCAACATATAATCTCGTAGTAGAAAAATGCCGAGCTTAATTGTTTTGTGCTTATTGCTCAGTAATGATGCTCTCCCCACCGTTGCTATATCCCGAGCTATAGGTTTATTAATGCGGAGTCGTAAATTTTATCTTAAGCTTTCTAAAAGTGAGTATAGGCTACAAACAGATTTAATGTTGTTAAGAAGGAAGCCAAGCAGGAAGTTTGCTTTTCTAATAAAGTTCGGTAAACTGGACCAATACGCAGTTTCAACCAACCTTATTATCCGTAACTTATTCACGTAATATGGGCCTATGTATTAAAGCAGAGCAGAACACGGAACTAAAACAATGAAATTCTGTGCCTTGGAACAATCTTGTGGGGCCTTGTCCTCAGTGTGTCGTGATAGGTTTCATCTTACAGGCGATTCTAAAATTACCAGCCGCCGAAAATGTGTCGCCCAAGGAGCATGACGACTTTCCCGGGAAAGTGTCACCCGACATGTACCACAAATTTATGGCATCTTACGTATAGTAGGGTGGGGGAGATGGGACACTTTTTCATTCTATTTTCGCGTACTATTTGGTAGTAATGAAAGAATTATAAAACCGTCCATTGTTACGTAAAAGAGAAATCAAACGGCAATTTGTGTCCAAAATAACACAGTAGGTAGGTATAGGGAAAATGCAAGTTTTTCGGTAAATTACAACTTGGGCCAAAAAACAAATTTAAAGGTTGTTTTTAAGGCGGCTAAATTTATATTTTTACCCCCAAAAAGTTTGGTAAGGTAAATAAAAGCTATTTACACCTAGACTACTCGGTGTTTATACGACCCTGGTTAGTAATATATCTATATATACGTATATATATAGAAATAGTTATTTTAGTCTATAAATTTATACGACTCTGGTTAGTATATATGAAGTTAAAATGGTGATTCAATTACAAAGGTAAATCTCCTTACTATAGCGACAATTTTTAAAAAAATCGAATTAACATTATTACCAAAAACCGCGAATTTTAACCCAAAAATTAGTCAAGTTCAAACCGTCTTGCTAGGAAATCTGTAACTTTTAAGTGCAAAAGGACAACGAATTCTAGTAAGATAAATGTATCTCTTTGATTAAAAAATAAATAAAAACGCGCCCCCATCGTAACAATTTTTTTTTAAATCGAGTCAACAGTATTACGTACGTGTACGACGATTTTGCTAATCGATATTTATGTCGGCCTAATACTGATATACCTAATCTTACTAATTTACTCTATCAGTGCACTAACATTGAAGTAATAATATATACATATATTACAATAAGTCATTGCTGCATTCCTGGCTGTACATACGTGTACACAAATGCAGTTATAAAACGGTCTCTTTTTAAAGTATTAGGCTATGTCGGGAGTTTGCCTGAGAAGAACGGAATCATCAGGAAAGTTTGGTGCAGAGCATGTAGTCTGTCCGAGATCCAACTGAGGGTGACAAGATAAAAGACATGCTGCATAGAAAAAGATAAATATAGATTTTAATACAGTTTAGCCTACATAATCTTCTTCTAATTTATAATGCAGAACCCACACATTTTTATATAATACTTTTTCGATTTGATGGATTTCGTTAAATGGTTGGCGTGATGATCCAGCACAACTCAGTCTACCAGACATTAAATTTTCGACATTGAATCATTTTTAAGGTATATATATATATAACATGTTTTGCTTATTGTATACATATGATTAACTGCAATTTCGTTGTATAAACTTTATATTGCATTTGAAGGAGAAGTGAAGCTGAAGTGTGCTAATTCAAGTGATGACTTATCTTAATTAATTACTGATCTTTCAAGGGAGATACTAGTAAAGGATGGTTGTCTGAAAATGCAGTGGAATATTTTATATCAGGCACAGTGGATGAAACAAAATTTGGTTTGACTTCATGTTGGTTTTTAAAAAGTTTTTTAAAGGGTCTGAAATTAGCACTGCAAATGAATCATACGAGTCTCTGGTAGAAAATAAAGGTAATGCATTGCGGCATTTCACTTTATTTCCAGTGTTATGGAGCAGTCACTTCAACCTTTTTTTATCTGAATTCTAAAACAGGAGAATTAACATGGTACGATTCAGTTTCGAGCAGCAATAATGAACTTTTGAAAAGAGTCCATTTATATGGTACAATGGGGGAGATAGGACATTTAAGCACATATTGCCAAATATTTCTAAAATCAAAAAAGATGACGGTTTTTGGTTAATACCGCGAATTAGTACTACCATTCCTTTATTAATTGACACCAATTTAATGAAAAATAATAAAACACACGAGGAGTTATTTAACTATCCGCACAACAGGTGAAATTTTACAAATTTGAAAACACACAGGATAAGATGGGACAGTTTAAAATCATTGTTAATTCTGAATATTAAGTGTATTTATAAATAGGAATATACGTAAATAACACGAAATAATACTGTACGCTTTGAAAATTAAGTCTAAACATTCTTTTTCTTGCCCAACTGCTATAGTTTTTAACATGTTACCTATACATTATATTATTGCATAACAATTGGTATTGTTTGAACGACAATAGGTAATGTTCGAACATCAATGGATAAATATTGTTTCCCACAAATGTATATCAACTTGTAATAACAGAAAATTGATAATAACTATTGATAAAGTTTTTTTCATTTTTGCTACAAGTTGGGTATTACTACTCTGTTTTTAGCACAAGCCACTTCTTATAAAAAAAAATCACCCATTGCAAATGACCAAATTTTGAATTTATTTTCAAAATATTATTTTTTTATTATATCAGTATCTTATAGTTGAAAACCCCCTGAGGTATAAATTACTAAATTAAAAGCAAATCTTTCAAAGTTTGGCAATGAAAACTTACAATATAATGTATGTAACCAATAATAAGTTTCTCACTTATATGAGCTCTGGTGTAACGATTTTTGGTGATAAAAATAAGTTTTCCGTCTTCAAATCGGTCGTATAAAACTATTTACATCTCCAAGAAGCGCATTACTCCTATACCTCGCGTTATACGAATTGGCGAGGTCCTTACCGAAAAATCCTACATGTGACCAGCGAAGCGTGACGAAAATTTTTCCATGGAAATGCATGTAGTCGCACATCTGTATAACGAGTTTACGAGTGTCCTCCTTTATCTGTGCCTGGACACCGTCGGCGCCTCTCTCGAAACTGGAGGCGGATGGTTTTGCAGCGCTTGTACGAATTGTAGACAGTTTTAATCAGTTATTTGACGAATTATCGCATTAGATAGTGTTTGCTTGGAGTTTTAGCAGTTAGTACAGTATAAATGTTTAATTTTTTTATTTAGCTTGCTTGTATTATGTGTATGGTTGGCCACCAGTGTAAAATTTTAACTGAAGCTTTGTTTGTTTGGTTATGCGCGCCTGTGTTGTTGGTTCTAAATTAAGTCCCACAGACACTTCAGCAAAACTTTTCTAACTATAAATATTCTCTGAACTACAAGACCTTCCACTTCTCAGTTTATTTTTGAATTTAAGTAGACTGCTTGCTTTTGAAAATCCTTTTTTGACTTTGTTTTCTTTCGTCTGATGATCCTAATATTAATCTCATTAAAAGGGCTATTTCTTGCTTTATGAAAAAAAACCTTCAGAAATGATGTATTAGTTATTAGGATAGCAGGACAGATTGCCCAGTCAAATCCAAACGCTAATCAAAAATAAAGATAACTTTTAAATTTCCCTTCTTAAACTGTTAAGTTGCAACAAGTCACATCAATTTAGAAATTGTAACATGAGTTTATTTTTGGTTACATTGTAATTTAAAAGAAACACATTTACATTTGTACAATAAAAAAGATGAGTCAAATTAAAAAAAAATGCTACCTCTTTTGTGGTTTGTATATGCTGATAAAGGTAATGTCAGTTTAGAACAGGTCACATGTATACATTTTGTATAACAAAATGCTTGTATGCAAGATATAGTGAGAAATCATGTGTATGGTTTGTTGTGAGACAGGTTGTACAAGTGGGTATGATGCATAGGTGATAAAACACAAATTTCTGTTTACCACATGTAACTAATACAGGTCAAGATGGCTGCAGTCCATTCCAAGGAACAACATGTTGCGTGTCCCCAAAAGTTTGATTCCAACCGCTTAAACAAATATTTCTTTCCTGCTTAGTTCCATTTGTAATTTTGTCATTATCCAGCCCAGGAAAGATACATATCCACTATCCAGAGTACTTTTATTTACCATTAAAGTGTTAAAGTATTTCCATCATGAATATTTTCATCGTAGCTTTATAATTCTAAATTCCTCTTTAGCTGGACAGATGGCCAAGAATAGCATAGGATAGGTAGTTTATTATCATGTTTAATATTGCAGTAAGCCATACGTGCAAAGTTTCCGCTAAGTGCTGACTACATAAATTAAAATGCAACAGCTTATTTAGTTGGTAAGCTTGTGTATTCTCGTGAGGCACTTGTCGTTCATTCACTAATTGGATTATTTTTCATCGATTATTTTTCATCTTCAAAAGCGTCAAATGAAAAATTGAGGAACATAACATATGCTCCCCAGTACAAAAACACTGACCAGATTGACCACCAAGATTGAAGATACTGATGACTTGACACTCGTAGGTGAAATATGCAATACATTGGAATCAAGGCAATAAAATGTGATATGTCCAGTCCAGTGGAGTGATGTTTATGCGGCGTTGCGCATTGATTGTTTCTTGTAACTGGGCCCTGTATAACAGTGCGGAGAAACTTCGCCTTGCTGTATAATGTTCTTCTCGTGTGTGATGCTTCTTCTTACATTTTTAGTTATCGCCATTTTTATAAGCCCTTCCAGTGCTGTATGGGCACGCAGCCGGCCCAGGTAATGCTTGCTGTCCTTACTGTTATCTGTATCGTGATGTCGATGTCGTATTGTCGAATAAACTGAGCTATAACCTGAACTTGTTATAATTAATGTCATTACTTTTCTGCTGAAGTCGGATTTCTGTTGAGCGAGGTGCGAGACGGCGATATATGCAATCTGTACGCCACGCCAATGCAGGAAGGGCGAAACCGTTGTTATGACTATTTCTTGCTGCTTCTTTACCACACCCCCAATCGTTTTAGCCATAATGTTGAAATACATTTTGAGGGCCATAGATTTTGATCAAGATGATTCCAGTGTGTAAGTTAGCGGAAGAGTTTCATTATTTTTTTAACGTGTAAGTGACCATTACAGTTTTTAAATGAATATTCTTCACTTTTACATACTCAGCAACATTCTTTAAATAGATGGTGTAAGTCAGTTACATCTCATTTAGAGATAGAACCTGCAAAAATACAATAAAATGAAGTTCATTCTTGAGTGGTTTGTAACTTTGTACATTTTAAGATTTCTTTGAATTTTGTAGTTTTTAAACACAGTGCAGCAGCAGAGCATATACAATATAGCTTCTGGCGATAGACCTTACTTAATCAAAGATCCTCATGGGTGCGATTGTCAAATCTTACACCGGTGAACATTCGTTACTTTAACAGTATAAACACATCTATAAATACCCAACTGTCTACTATATACACATAATAGGCGTAAACTGAATAATAAATTAAACATTTATACTGTACTAACTGCTAAAACTCCGAGCAAACACTTTCTAATACGATAATTCGTCAAATACCTGATTAAAACTGTCTACAATTCGTACAAGCGCTGCAAAACCATCCGCCTCCAGTTTCGAGAGAAGCGCCGACGGTGTCCAGGCCTGTTATAGAGGGCGCCATGGCTACGCGCGATCGGTAGCTGCCAGTAAGCTTATCATTTTTTATGTATATTATTAATTATTACTGCATTGTGTATTTGTAAACGCCATAATTTTTTGCATATGTAACCATTATCTACTTTCTGCTTCTATTTGAATAAGTGCTTTAACTTTCGATAATCACACACTGTTCATACACACAACATATAAAACAATTCACTCCGTCAATACATAAAGGGGAAAAATAATGAACGTGTGCATTCTCGAGTTGGTAAGGTGTACTATATCAAAGTAAGGCTGTAGCGGCCCGTCGTAATATTACGTCACACCAATACTTTTGTCCCCAATATTGACCCAAATGTTTGACGTCGCGTGCTAACTTTCCCACAACGCGGCGGATGCACCTTGCCGTTAACCGAGTTAGCGCCGATGCTCCCAGTTGTTTCCTTTTCATTGGAATCTCGTTATCGCCATTTATCACGCCGATTCTTCTGACACCCGGAATTCCTTTTTCCCCTCAAACCATTCCCCGACTGCTATATATACCGTCGTGTGATTGCCATTCAAAAAGATAAGAGAAACGAGAACTAAACGAGATAACAACGAGAGACAGAACGACATAACGATACGAAGCATATGAACAAATAAACATAGTTACTTTAACTGAAGGTACAGAACCGTGTAATTTCATGCCAGCCAAAACCCTAGATAACCCAGACTAGGAAACGGCAAACGACAACTCCTAGATAACCTAGACTAGGACGTAGCTTTAGACGCGCACGAAGTCAACTGCAGATCACCTGCAATCAACTCATAAACAATACACCAACAACGGGTGTCTAAAAGGCCCTCCGGGATCCTACAAACATTTAATGAATTATAAAACCGTATCTTTACGACTTCCACAGACCGTTGTTAATTGTTTAAAACACGATCAGGCTATTTGGATATTATGTGTTAACGGTGTCCCATCTTCCCCGACTCTACTATATTATGCTAATTAGTTTAAAACGTACCTATTCATTAGGGCTATGATCTCTTGTTGTTCTTTACTTTGGCAACACTTCTTTCTTAAAACTTTGATTTTTGTCAAAATGACGGTTTAGTGCTTGAGCAGAATCCTGACAGCATAGTACAAAAGTTAGGGAGTCTGTTAGTGTACTATGCTGGCAGGATTTTAGTGGTGGAATGTTGTCGGAGTAAAATAAAAAATCGCTAATAAAAATTAACAAAATTTTGACACACGTTGATGTATAGCAGCATGCAGAACATATTAAAAAATTGGAGTAATAGTTTTTACCTCATTAATACTTTCGCAACGCATTCTCGTAAATTAGTATTACACTTGGAAAAGCTTTGAACTGGCGAATATATATAGCCAGCTTTGGGTGCTAGTGAGGAATCCTCCCCCCCTTGCCTATAGAAAAACGAGAGACTAAAAAAGGAAAAGAGAAAATCGTTAGACCGTAACGGTATTTTCCCATAAAAATCATATATTAGTAAATATATTATATATTATTAAATATCCCGGGTTATGGTTCACCTGGAGCAGCAATCTTGGTGTCGTTGGAAAGAAGAAGCGACACTTCAATTGTAACGTCAAAATCACCTCACTGTATTCAGTTAATGTGTTTTCTCCGTTTTGTGTTTTTTTGAGTTCTTTCACGTGTTTCTGCTGATTGTTTTTTCTCACATTCCTTCTCCCGTAATTGCCGGCGTATATTGTGTCACGTGAGCGGCTGCAGGCATGCCGAGGCGCGGCCGCTTGAAAAAGCGAGAACGTGGCCAGTTCTCTCTCGGGTTTCTTACCGTTTGCAACTGTTTTTAGATTCTCTGTATGCTGACTTTTCGTTGCGTCTTTTTTATATGAGTTGTGTCTTCAGCAAGTTTTATACGTATACGAACTATTAACGCATATTATAATATCAGTGGGATTGTGAGCTAGCGGTAGGCCGTTAAAGCAGGGTGCCTGAACCTCCCTAACGATAAATTCTCGTTACAAATTGGCGATCCTGCCAGGACCCTGCTATCGCTTTATAACTCACAATTTTACTGCGAGAGAGAGCTTCGCTGATTTTATATTAACCTTCTTTTTGTTGCGCCTTCGCTATGTCTTTTAACTTTTTAATGTCTCCTCCCACGTTTAATCCAACCCAAAATATCGACGATTTTATTAACGTATTTACCTCGTATTGTGAAAGTGTCAAAGCGACCGAAGACGTGCGACGTCATATGTTCTTGACTGCGATTGACGCGGATCTTCGCTGGCAAATTCAAGGCAAGGATAAAAGCGTGTTTTCCTTGTCCCTAGAGACTATCCTGCTGCGGGCACGTAACGCAAAGTCAGACAAGAGCATGTTAGCCATTCGCCGAAACGAACTGTTCAACCGGAGGCAAGACGCGCGCGAGAGCAATAAAGATTTCGTATATTCAGTGAAGTCTATGGGAGACCTTGCTTATCCAGAAGAAAGCCCCGCAAAGGACGAGGTCATGTATCTCGCACTTATTAACGGACTCCATGATAGGCAGCTAGCGCAAGCAATACCACAAAAGTTGGATTATGCGCGGGAATTTTGCCTCGCTGCCCAAGTTGTTTTAACGAACGACAATTCTAGTACGTCGCTTAAGGCAATGCCTGTCGATCGTGCAACGAGTATGACGACGGCAGACCACCGAAATGAATTATCCGTCATCCTTACAAAGCTAAGTGAAATGGAACGAGAGTCGATAAGAAAGTCCACCGACATCGGGAATGTCTTGGCAAAGCTACGCTCAGACCTTGATCAAGTAAAACAGCAGCGTTTGGAAGTACGATCAGCATCACGACAAACGTATGGGAATGATCACGGACCAAGATAGCCAAACCGAAATACATACAATCGTCACGGCAACTTCAATAATCGTAAGTGTTTTAATTGTGGTCGAATGGGTCACGTACGGGCAGAGTGTGTGAGTAAGGATAAAACAACCAAAACCAGTGACCAAACAATCCGTAACAACAACGAAACCACTCGTTTTAATATTTCCAGACCACCAATTATGATGTCGGGAAACGCTTCGAAACCCGACAAAGTTTTCAACCTTAAAGATCCCCGGAAACGTCAGACTTTTCAAGTAGGCCAAACTCGATTTAGCGATCGAAAGCGTTTTGTTAATATTTTGTTGGGTGCTACGCCGATGTGCGCACTTGTCGACACAGGCGCTGACATTTGCATAATGAAGCAAGAGTCGTTTGAGGTTTGGTCCCGAGACAACCTCAACCCTACTCGGCTACTACCCATTCCTCCCGGTAATCGATTCGTTGGAGCAAATGGGAATAGCCTGAACGTAACTGGCACCGCAATATTACCCATTACAGTGGACAGTAAAACTTTGGACCTAAATGTTTACATTGCTACAGATATTACACACAATTTCATGTTAGGATTGGATTTCTTGCAAGACCAACAGTGCCGGTTGTGTTACGATGCTCAAACTTTATCGATCGGGGATTGCTCCATCCCACTGCTATCGAAACCGTTCCTTCCCCATCAAACGGACATTTGCTTGACGGAGGATTTGATTGTTCCCGGTCACACCGAGGTACGTGTATCTTGTAAAGTCTGGCATGTACCTAATGAAGATAATGTACCCGGTATGCCGGTTTTTATCGAACGCATTGAGAATTTTACGGAAAAGTTTGATATTTTATCAGCCAACTGCGTAACAACTTGCAAGAACAACCGCGCAAGCATTCGTCTTGCTAACCTGACAGACGAGAACGTGCAATTGACAAACGGCGTACGCATCGCTTCCGCTACCCCAGTTTCTGCCACCCAACTAAAAGTACTTTATTTATTAAATATATTTTTTTGATACGTAATTGAAGTGTCGCTTCTTCTTTCCAACGACACCAAGATTGCTATTTTAGCCTTACTATAACTCGAGATATTAAAGTTCAAAGAGAAGTAGTTTCTTTCATTCGGCGGGGGGGGGAGTCGACTTCACTAGGTGCAGCGACGATGGAACCGGTCTATGAATAATACGCTAAAAGTAGGGGTTGCGAAAGTATTAATAAATCAAAAACTAGGGGCGGTATTACCCCAATTTTTTAATATGTTTTGCATGTTGCTATACATCAACGTGTGTCAAAATTTTGTTAATTTTTATTAACGATTTTTGTATTTTATCGCGGGTCAACTTTGACGGCCCACCCAACCAAAAGTACTTTGATTATTAATTATATCTTTTATACGTAATTGAAGTGTCGCTTCTTCTTTCCAACGACACCAAGATTGCTGCTCCAGGTGAACCATAACCCGGGATATTTAATAATATATAATATATTTACTAATATATGATTTTTATGGAGAAATACCGTTACGGTCTAATGATTTTCTTTTTTCTTTTTTTAGTCTCCCGTTTTTTTCTATAGGCAAGGGGGGGAGGATTCATCACTAGCACCCAGCTTTGTCTTAATCTGTACTGTTATTTGGCACAGGTTAAACTAAACATGACATTTGTACACTTTATAAACTGCGTGGCGCTGGCATATTCACCCTACGTTGTGACATACAAGACGTCAATACTGTAAGTAATTTTATTTAATAAATCTAAACAAGAAATTACGTTATCTTTTTTCTTTCCACTGATCTTTTCTTCGTTACCATGTTTAAAAACTTTGAAGTTATGATACTTTTAAAGCTCATTTTTAACACATGGAGCTATACAGAGAAGACGGAAATTTTTTTTCCGCTAGGAGGCGATGACAAATTCGTTTCTCTATTTTATGGGGAGCAGTTAGTTTCACGGTTTATACACATTAGATATAAACCCCTAACCCCTAACACTAACCCCTAACCCCTAACTCCTAACTCCTAACCCCAAACTCGTCAAACAAAAAAAAACTTGAAAAATAAATATAAAAAAAGTATTCCACTGTGCGGGACTCGAACCCGGTAAAAATGAAACAAAGTGAGTTTACGACCGCACGCAAACCGCTACACCACAGACTCGACGACAATAATCACATTGAAAGAGCGTATATAACCGACCTAATGTGGGAAGTATGTTCTTACAATCTTACTAGTGTTTTATGTATTTAGAAAGGTATTTTTATTATTTTAATATTTAATTAATTTGTTTTACACTTATTAACACTTTGTAGTGCTGTTTTGTTTGTTTTTCCGTATTTTTTAATTTAAATAATTACCGCCTCTAGCGGAAAAAATTTTCCGTCTTCTTTGTATAGTCCCATTTATTTTTAACATGAACGCCTAACTAAAAAAAAGATCATTACCATCTATTTTACAAGTCACCAGTTAAATGAATATCTCGTTGGCCCTAGATTCCTGTAGTTCTGATTGTAACCATGAAGGCTAATTGTGTGGACAACCGCTTGTCTAGGGTTTTTAATAAGATATTGGTGATAGTAGCATTGTTTACAAACAGTTGCCTAGTTAATGTGGCTGCAAAATGAATAAGATTTTAAAACAAATGACCAAATCTAAAAAATAAATTATTAGCATCATGTTGAAACAGGAGTAAGCAAATGTCAGTTATATAATGAGGCATGACCATTATAATAACACAGGTGTTCTGTTTCATACATTTTGTGCCCGCATAATGTTCATCACATTTAATTGAAATATACATTTTTTGGTTGGAGTAATTGCTGTTATGTATCTTGCCAAAGAAAACACATGCCCACAATGTTGCCACCAAAGAACATAGATATCAGCAAGTAAGGACAAGGCCGCCATCTTGTTTCCCACATGTTTCCCGCTCAAACATCGTTGAACTTCACATGCGTTAACCGACATATTTGCTCATTTTTGAGCAATGTTTGGGTTATTTATGTTACACAATTATATATATTTAATGTATTTGGCACCGGCATAGCATTAATTTTTTATGTTTAAAAAGCGAATGCTTGAGTTTTGGTTGGCTTGTGAAGTATTCAATTGTTTTTAATTTTGATGCATCATAAGTGTTTCCCGTATCCTATAGAACAACTATTGAATAAAAAAACGAAAAGGTCTAAAAAGCAGTTAAAATATGCAAAATATCCGTCTGGTGCCCATGCTTGATGCATTTCATGGCCTGATGTGGGAAAACAAGATGGCGCCCATTGACCATTGTTTTTAAACAATGGCTGTCCTTACTTGTATGTTTATTCTTTGGATGCCATGGTAGCCTCGAACCTGTAATCTAGACACAGACACGCTAACCACTGTTAGGGATAAAAAACCCTAGTGTATGTTTAACTAAGACGCACGTAAAGGTTAAACTACAACGCTCGTGAAGGCTATTACGCCGCACGGGAAGGTTAAACTACGACACACATTAAATCCATGTGTGGATCCCAACTATTTCATAACAAACAGTCTAGCCGGTTGAGAAAAATATGGTAAAAATAAGGCTAGACTACAGCGCAAAGTTACAAACGTTTGTTTTGTTTCGCCTTTTTTCCGGGAATTGACGCCAATGGGGATGTGCCAAGCGGAGCCGGAACTCAAAAGCTTGTGCCTGAACGCAGTGGCGCAACCAGCGCGTTCAAAAGGGGGCTGTCATATTTACGTCCAGTCAACGGTTATCTCTGACGCGATAAAACACCCGCTTTATTGGTTGTGCACACGAATATATACTCTATTTTACGCGGTAAATTAAAACTAATACTACATTATTAATAAGACGTATCTAAATTAGTATAAACAGATGAAACATTGGTGACAGTTTTACGCATATTCATCATGGATAATGTAACGATTATTTACGTCAGAATACCTTTGATAAACCATTACGATTGTTATATCACAAACGAGATTGTTGGTAAACAATCGTGTTTTATTTGCTTCCATTATGCGCAAACGTAAGGGCAAATATCCAACCTGCATTCAAGCACCGGCAAGCTAAATATTCAAGGGGACAATCGCTATTATGACGCAAATAATCAACGTGTGAATTGCTATTATGTCGCAATAAATATGCTGCTTGGCTGAAGAAAACATCGTAAATATACAGCAGTGCTATACTTCTGGTCCGTACCGCCTGTTACCTTGTTTAATTGGCAAATTACATTTATTTTACACGCAACTTCGAGAAAGGCAATGCCATGTTGCGAATTCCCGCCGAAAAAAACACATATGCGTGCGGTTTCTAATTTCACTATTTAATATTATTTGTTCACGAGCCTTCAGTAGTTTAGTATGCAGGTGGTACGAGAACGCTGCATGAAATAAAGTGGTACGCGAGTAGATAAAGTTTGGGAACCACTGGTTTAGATACAGATAAACCGCGATTATGTGAATTTTAATTGGTGGAAATATGAGAGCGAGGAGCGGCGCTATCAGTAAAGTATAGCAAACAGAAATTGTAATATGATATTACAAAGTATCGTCCCGGCCGAGCTTGGACAGAAGCCAAAAAAACATCGCTTGTTGGCACCGCACCAGAACCAGAGTTTCATTACGTCACTTTTCACAAAAATAAATTCACAACGATTGCTTCGCTTGTTAGGTGTGGACTGTATGCTACCGCATGCGTCTTCCTTTATTTCCTACGCCGGCGCAGAGCGTAAAAATGTGACGCTCATACACGATGTTTCGATCTCGTGGTTGGTTGGGAAGTGGGCACATTCCTCCAGATTGTTATATTATGAAACTATTAAAACGTCAAAATTAATAGTTACGTTGCAATAGGACAAGTGAAGTAACAATTGAACGAAAATTTGTTCCAATTCCAAGCGAAGGAATGTAATATTGAATGCAACGCGTATGTGTGCGTCCTAGCACTTTCTGGCTGCGTGCGTGTCTGCGGAAAAGGGGGCTGTCATGACAGCAAAACAGCCCCCCTGGTTGCGCCCCTGCCTGAACGTCTTCTTTTTTACTTTTTTTTAATGCTATTAACAAAGAAAGTGAAGCTACTAAAAGGTAACGACTAGTCAGCATAGCTTTCTCTTTAATTATTTTTCATTCGTTGAATTTGCTTTCTTACAAGTAGCGAGATGCAACATCAACGAATTTCAAGGCGTATCGGATTACAATTATTTTATATGATTTTACGTTTTGCAACACTGAGAATTATGAAACATCCCTTTAACCACAAACCACGTGCCTTGTAATATTTTGAATAGCAATGCTTTTTAGCTAAACAGGAACGTATTCTCCTACGCCTTTTTCCTTGATAACAATATAGGCGCTCGGGCTTGTGACGAGCCTTTCGGTAAATCTCGGCGAACCCTAGCTTTTGCAACTTCAGCACATCCATAGGCACCAAGTTTTGAAATGTAGTATTCCTGTTAATTAATTAATAACCAATTGCGTGGGAGTGCGGCAAACACGCAAAGACAATTTAATTCGGGTGTATCTTAACGCAATAGTTAGACCTTCTACGCAGCAGGAACACTTATCGCAATCATCTTTTAACTTGCAAGTGTAATATCACTCAATATCTTAGTAGTCTGCAATTTATTTACTTCGCCGGCTGCGTAACAAATCGCATAATGTTAATGTAAGTTACCTATTCGTGCAGTTCTGACGTAACAAACAGCTTTATTTTATTATAAATCTGGCATTTATACGGACAAGAGACATACGCAGTTGTGAGGTAACATAGCTAGCTATTTCGCAATAATAGGAATTGTGACGAATGTGTATTACGTGAGCAGTTTAAGAAGTACATGGTGCATGAACCTGTGCCGTATTTATATCAAAAGAGCTGTTTTTTTCATAGGCAAAAAGTCGTTTTTACCTGCAAATGCTTAGTACTGACAGTTTGTGTGTTGCAAGTTGAAATCATGGCGGTAATCTGGCTTTGATCCGAAAAAATTGTTGGCTTATAGCCAAAAAAGACTGTTAGTGGGTCAGCAAAAGAAAGTTTGTTAAAATATAAGTAAAAAACCAAACACCACTGTGCGAATTTAGTATTTTTAACACCATTTTAACATTGGTAAAAAAAATGGGCCCTAGGATAACGCATATGTCTACGATTTATGAAACTGCCAGATAAATTTAAACAGGAATCAGTATCGGTCGTATTTTTGTTTTTTTTACATGCCTGACGCGCATTCGCATCTTGCATTTGTTTTTTGTTTTTATCACATCAGGTGTTCCATTTGAATTACTGATCATAACTACGATATTTTAAGTGCGCACGTCCTCCAGACAAACCCGTGTGGGATAAGTTTTAAGCGCGCGGGAGATAGCACTTCTATTGTTTATTTTATTAGGGGTGCTTGCGCACCCCCCTTTACCATTTCAAAAGGAAGGAGACGTTTTAGGTCAGTTTGGCAAGTTTATATTGATTACTAACTATCTTTACTTGCTATGTCTCTTTTTATGGTTTTTTACTGGTAAACTTAATTTTTTAAAATTATCCTGCTGACATAAAGGAAACGTGCCGAACCAGGTTGAACTTTCTGTCAAAATCATGTTCATCACGTGCACGATTCAGACTCTAGTAAACTTGATTGCTGACAAAAACATAATTCATTTGATGTTGTTAAACTCAGTCACACAAGTGTAGGTGTACAAGGTGGTGCACACGATATCTTTGGTAATTTAGTTGGTGTGAGCAGTCAGGACAATGGCAGTCATAGTGTTTGGGAGTTGTATGCTGTACCTTACATGGCTGCAATGGTGGGCACCTGGAGACAGCAGCCTTACCAATAAAATAAACAATGAAGGCGCTAATTTTCACACTTAGGGTGGTATGCAGAAAGTATAATCAACTTTGATCTTAGATCAAATTTCTTTGTTGACATAACAACGATTTAAACGGTATGCAGAAAGTATAATCAAAGTTAATTACCGATTTTTGATTGTCGATTATCGTCAAAAAGTTAAACAGCGAAATCGGCTGTTTAAGTGTCTGCCGGCGTTGTAAATTGGTAGTTTCAAAGTTGGTAACGCGACATAAGATTAGTTTCTGTAAATCCTTTTCAAATAGATTGTATTGGATCGTTTTTATAGGTTTTAACTGAGTCTGGGCCTTTTTAGAAAAAAAGCGCTTTGGTTCGCAAAAGTTCGTTAACCGCTTACTGACCTTATTCCGACTTGCTGCTACTCTTTCCATACTATTTATACTGTTTATATTGATTATTATTCTGTTAAAGGAAAAAAGCAATAACAAATTCGATTTTGACTTTTATTAAACATTTTTGTCGCCATTTTTACTGAGAATTGCCTTCTTCGTCAAGTAATTTTCGAGAGAAATTCTCTCGTCCATTGTTACGTCACAAACACGAAAAAGATAAACTTAGATCAGCTAAGAATCACTGATTATACTTTCTGCATACCACTTAAGTTTTTTGCATGATCTCCGTTTAGCTAAACTAAGATCAAGCAGAAACCTAAGTATACTTTCTGCATACCACCCTTAAGATATCTTTTCTATCTGCTTTGTCTAGATGTCAGCGCACACAAAAATATAGCTATGCTGGTACTGAAACTGACATACTGAATATGGCAGTTTTAACATCAGTGTTAATCGGTGCCGGGTGACTGACTACGATAATCAAATGGTCCTAAAAACGTAAATATGTTTAATAATGTGTGGTTAACGGGCCCCAGATTCAACTTGGTGCATCTCTATTTATTATACTCCTCCTGTAACATAATATGTTTAACATATCCATTATAATCATTTCATCAATAGTAGTCTGTCACATTATTACAGAAGAGTTCTATTTCTTCTAGCTTGGCCGAAACTCACAAATTAAATGCATGCAGGAATAACCAGTTTATTGAATTCTGATCTTGCTTCGGTCAATTTTTTTTTATAGACGAATACAATGACGAGTAAGAATTTTTTACAAGACAATAATTACAATGTAGGTCAAAAGGTTTAAAACTTTAATTTTGTAATTCCACAATATAAAGTTTACATGTTTTACAGGAGTATTAAAATAGCTGATACTGTATTTAAGCCTAATTTAAGATACGATGCGCAACAGGGCCCTATATAGATTATAAGGGTATATAAGTTATGATTACCAGATCCAGTACACCTACACAAACACTGTACTTTAATTTAAAGATCCGAGTACAATACTTTGATGGATATTGGATTCGCTGGAATGATCTACATGGTGACACAGTTGATAAAGATGTTAGCTCTTGCAACCTTTTTTCCTTCATTGGATTATAATTTATCCAGCAACATTAATATTGTTGGAGAAGTTCTAAAAAGTGCAGTGGATATTGGTGATTTATGTGGTCTATATTACATTATCACGAAGACTGTTGGAAAACCAGAGTTAAAAGGTTAGCGCAAGTGTTTAAAATAACTTTCAGGCATTGTTTTTTATGCGGTTATGTTTTAGTATTTCATTCAATAAACAAATACACTTTATTTGCTGAGCTGTAATTAATTGAATATCTACTAATAAGTAGCCTAGTAGTTTGTAGGATTTTACGATAAATTTTGTAAATATATATTTTTTTGAATTAAATATTTCAAAGTGCAGTACTGATTAGTAACCATGTTAACAGGACTTACCACTCGTAACTTTCGGTTATAATAGAACGGGAGGTTAAGCGACGTACTATTGGTTTAATGAACTTTCTGTTAAAATATGTGTTATTTTTCAGTGTTGGTTACCAGTATTGGTTGGGGAGGTGCACAAGTCCTATTTAGCTACTTTCTATCTTTTTGGGTTGGTGCACGAAGTGTTGAATTTGATTGGAAGTATATTCAAATGGCTCTTGACTCCAACATTACTTTGGTATTGTTCATTTTTGAAAAACATTTATTTAGATAAAAGGTCACATATCAAAGTAAACAGTGCAAAATTTTAAACCATATGTTCAATATTCCTAGAAATGGTACAAGCTTGTTTATCTAATGTATGATAAATATGGTTTCTACAGACCAAAAAAATAGTTTCATTTCTTACTTAAAATAGAAAATCGAAAGTTATTTTTCTTGATTTTTTATCAATCAATTTTACTATGTATAATAAAGTATTGTGTTTGTACAGATACACATACTAGCAATGTCCTCGCTTGTTTGGATGTGGTCTCGAAATGATATCAACCGTTCCATCCTACCGATTATCACCACTCTTCTTGCACTGTGTGTTTTCCGCAATCCAATTATTGAGTTGCTTCTGCATGTGTATGTATTACATGGCTGGACACTACTAGTGTTGAAAGCTTTATTTACATTCTCCGTTGCTGCGGTTTCTTTACAGTTTTATCTTGGTTTCATAGAAAGTTGATACAAGTTTACAACAGTTGGCGTGAACATGATAAAAAAAGTATGGTAAATTAATAATTTGTAAACTAATGCTGCTTTGAAAAATGTCATTTTAATGGAATTCTTTTTTAAATGTCGTTTTTTACATGTCACATGTGTGAAGTTTGGCATTGAAACTTTGGGTATGTTCATGGTCCAAATAAAATGTATTTGAAGTGGTTGAGTATGCTCCTGTAGCGATTGAGTGTGTTTTGAGCACAGATATATATAGTTTTCCAAATTAACTTAGTGCATAAAGATGACATATCTTGCATTTTTCCAACAAGGCAGGAAACTATCTGCCCAGTCCGTCCGTTCGGCGAACAGACGCCACTTTTCAGTGTAAAACGTTCTTTCCTGTTACTGCTTTCGCACATGTGTTTCATGCTATAAAAGCCCTCCTATTTTCTGTGTTGGGAGGGCAGTAGGGAGCTCTCTTACACTCTTGCTGTCCTCACGTTTGTTCCTGGCCTGATGCCGCTCGTTTGTCCGTATAATAAACCGAGTTGTCGACCTAGCGTTATGGAGTCGTGACGTTGCGATGGGTGCTAGCGTGAACGGATCTACTGCACCCCCCCGCCACGATGCGTTAAGATTGGCGCGATCGTTGAACTTTACATTACCGCACCCCCTACACTCTTGTTTCATTCTTAAGTTTTTTCGTTTTTGAAGCTATCGTGCTTCAATGACGTCACTGTTGCTTCTCGGTCGGATTGACAGGCACTTATCGATAACCATAGATAAATAATACAACTTCTTTATTAAAATATGCCATAACACTGGGTAGCGGCCTTAAAGAAGCATATACCAACGAAAAATGAAAATTTGTATATGAATATAGATGCTCAAAAATGGTGACCTAAAGGCGGGTTCACACTACGGGGGGGTAAAAGCGCTGCCGATGGGAGAGAGCGATTGTCGGCCGATATGTCTACAAAGCATTCACACACAAATGTAAAATCGCCTGGTATCTTGTTCTGTTTGGCGGGAAGTTGGAAAATAAATTTAATAGTTTAAGCGTAAATATGCGATTAAAGTGGAGGAAAATACCCAGGAAAGAATATAGTACAATGGGGGGAGATAGGACATTTAAGCACATATTGCCAAATATTTCTAAAATCAAAAAAGATGACGGTTTTTGGTTAATACCACGAATTGGTACTATCATTCCTTTATTAATTGACAACATATAAAAATAAAATATAATAAAACACACGAGAAGTTATTTAGCGATCCGCACAACAAATGAAATTTTACAAATTCGAAAACACACAGGATAAGATGGGAAAGTTTGAAATCATTGTTAATTTTGATTATTAAGTGTGTTGGGGGTGCGGTAATGTAGTTCAACGGTCGCGCCCATCTCAACGCATCGTGGCGGGGGGTTGCAGTAGATCCGTTCACGCTAGCACCCATCGCAACGTAACGACTCCATAACGCTATACGTCGACAACTATACGTCGTTT
Organism: Ciona robusta; assembly: GCF_009617815.1. Lineage (NCBI taxonomy): Eukaryota > Metazoa > Chordata > Ascidiacea > Phlebobranchia > Cionidae > Ciona > Ciona robusta. Next base: position 984,557 of record NC_143242.1, read on the forward strand.
ACTCAAAATTTATCTCCAACGTTTAATTTGCAGCGAAATAGTTTACGCGAAAATTGTTAATTTTCGCGCCCAAGCCGTTCATCGCTAGCCATCATCGGCACAGTAGAAACTGTTTCTAATCGAAATTTTGTCGCTCGTATCGCTAACGATGAAGGAAGTGACGTCAGAAAATCGCCAGACTCTCTCAAATCGCCAGCTATCGGCGCTAGTGTGAACCCACCTTAAAGGTACTATCAAAGCTTCTTAAAAAAGCTTTTCTAAACTACAGAGGAAAAAAAATTATATTATTTTTTTTGGTACACCGAATGCTTTTTATTTCTAAATATACAAAAAAATTAAAATGTAAACTTTATTATGCTTTAATTTTTCGATTGAATCTAGCTTTGTGCTAGATTACGCTGGCTCGGCAATTTTTTAAACCTAATGTTAAACACGAAAAACTGGCTTTTTTATAAAGAAAGTGGTACAGTAGGTACTATTGAGATATATTAAACATTTTAATATAAAAAAAATGATAAAAATTAACTAATAGGAAAGAAAGTGCTAAGATAGATAGCTATAATCAATCGATAATTAATACATAACAAGAGATCAATAAGCTAATAGGTGAGCACGTTTAAAACAATTAACTACGGTCTGTGGAAGTCGTGAGGAAACGGTTTTATAACTCATGAATGTTGTTTGTTTACTTCAAAATGAAAATAAAAAACTAAAGTAAAGGTGTTCTATCTTCCCCACCCTACTATATTAATTAACCCTTTTACTACAATGGTCGACTGGGCTCCATCAAAAACAAATCCGAAGTAACCATCAAAACAGGTTCTGGTCCCCATTAGTGACTGTGAAGCAAAAGGCAAAATTCATTCTAAAATATATTATAATTTATAACTAATGAAACTTATGATGTATGTATGACGTATAAGGATTGAATGATTGGTAAAGAATATGTGTAAATACGCTTTGTACAACTCCTGTGCCATGCGTTGACATGTAAACTGGTTAACAATAAATTTGGACAAACCGTAATCACGCAGTAATCAGGTAATGTTAGGAGTTAATATTAATCATGTAATGTTAAAATTAAAAACAACGTTTTAAGTACGACAAAGGGAAATCAGGCATAAGAGTAGTGATTTTAATGCGTCCCCACTTAAATGGTAATTAGTTTGATTCAGGCGTCAATCGTTTTATGGATTCCTTACACAGAAATAAAAAAGAGTAGAACGCGCAACTAACCCAAACCGTGATATATTGTTTTTTCTATTCACGTGACCGCCAACACGTCCCCATTTCGCTTGGTCTCTATTGTAAAAGATAGACGCACAGTGATTTTGGGAGGTTTTATCTGTTTATTTAACTACACCAACTATTCCAGTTTATTAGGCCAGTTTAGTTTTTTGGTGGATGAACGCTTACAGTTTACCACTTGTTTAGGAAATTAAAATATTTAATAAATTTAATTAAAAACCTGTCAACAAACGGTCTGTTAGAAAACCTTTCTCTTTTGCCGACATTGGAGATGCGCTTCTATTCTTTTTTATTTCTGTGAATGCTTATCTCACTAACTCGTAACCTCCTAATGTCCCAGATTCCTAGACATTACATATGCACTGTTTCGACATGTAGTAAGATTGGAAGTTATAGTTAGGTCGCGCGACGGGAAACTCAGTGTGCCGAGTTCGATCCTTGCCCGCCGTAACAATTCTGTGGGTTTATTTTTTTAATAAGAGGTATAGGAGACTAATACTATATACACTTTTTATTTATATTTGCATACTAACATAAACAAAGCCAAAAGTTATCGATTACTGACGTGCTACCAACGGGTTCCCGATGCATTGCAGTTTACTTGACTCGCAAGCGTTATAATCATTACTTACTCATTAATTTGACGATTTTATACACTATGGTTTCTAAGACTAAGCTTAGTTTGAATTAATGTATTGAATACATCTGATTAATCAATGTTAAGTACATTTTAAGTACGAATTAGCGCCTTAAACAAACAGAAAATTAATCGTTAATTACTCGCTAATTAGGCGATCGTATGTTCATGAAGCTATCCTTACTTCAAATTACTTTATAGAGTACAATCATTTAATTAATGTTTTAGGTGCATTTTGAATTTGGCGCATTTGATCAAACAGTAAAGTAATCGTTAATTAATCGCTAATTACGCGGTTTCAATTCTGAAAGTTTAGTCTAGAAATTATAAATATATATTATGATTTGATTTCAATCAAGAGAATAAAGAATAAATGCTAGAATTAAAAATTGAGGTAAGTGTTAAAAAAAAAACGTCAAAAAAACAACAACAACAACAACAAGAACAACTGTTCAACGAAAAATGATCCATATGACCACTAACGTGCTCAACAAGATTTTAAAGATCTAATGAATGAGCACAGTTTAAACTTATTAGTATAGTATTAATAAGCCCCTTTACTACAACGCATTTTACGTGATTTACAAACCGACTTCCAACTGAATGAATGAATGAAATTTACTTTATCCTCGCGTGGCAGGAAAACGACAGTCGTCATTACACTGGCGTTCACACATCTCGTGCCAGCTTACGTTTTACCATGTATGGTATTTTGTGGGTAATATATATATATATATATATATATATTTTTTCTTTTTTTAGGGGGGATTTAGGTGCTTCTTTTTTAGGGGGGAATTTATCACTTGGCATATAGGTGTCAATGCAGATGACCTGGTTAAGCTTACAGATGTAAACAATTATTTGCATTAAATAGTTTACTATGAAACTCATTTGTATATACCGAACAGTAAAACATGCTGTTATTGTATGATAACAGTGTATTGAATAAATAATTAAGTACAACCCCCTTATTACATCCTAATACCCAAGGACTCACATTTTAACAAAGTCTGGGATGACGTGATAAAAACGCATTTACAACCACAGCCCAAAAAATTAACAAGATAGCATAGCTCTAATGGATGGGCACGTACAATTTAAAATTTACGATAGATGATATCAGTCAAAAAAACACCGAGTGGCCTCACTGCTGCTATTTGTGTATCCAAAACCAAGCAAACACCTGGACCTTTCAATGTGTTAAGACAATTATGTTTGGTTGCAAGCGTAAAATGGCTTACATTTACCCTGTCAAACATCTTTAGAAAAATAATATAAAATAGCCCTTTGGGTTTAAACAAACTTTAAGTTTCGTTTGCGTTTTCCTTTTGTGGGTGCGTGTAAAATAGCTTTTATTAATCTTTTAATAATTTTTTTTGCAAAATAATATAAAAATTACCCTTATTAAATGACTAAAACGTCACCGGTGCCTTTAATTAGTGCATGTTTGCTATGTCCACTATGTAGCGGACATAGCGGGCATGCACTAATTAAAGACACAAATGTTCTAGATCTTGTTTTTAACTTTTTTTCAAAACAGAAAGCAAATTACCGATGTGTTTTAGACTTTTAAACCTTTAAACTTGTTTTTAAGTCAAAGCTTACCTAAATTTACTATTTACGTAACTTTCTATTGGCTGTAGGAGATTTTTTCATTGGGACGGGCAAAAATAAACAGTAGGTGTACGCAGAATCTATACGCAGAATCTGGCTATAGTACGAAAGATTAAACCATTAATAAACCAAGCATCCCTATTACCACTTTAAAATTCAATGATGTTAAGTCATATAAAATATTGTATATCTACTTGGTGTAATGGAAACAATCAATTAATTGCTAAACTTCAAATACTTTGCAACAAATTTATTCGAATGATCTTTAATCTACACAAACGGGTTAACACAACTAAAATCATGAGACAACATGGCCTTCTTACAATTCAGGAAATGTATAAACTGGAAATTCTCACTGTAATGTACAAATGTAACAGTTATAAACTACCTACAGCTCTGCTTCATTCCATCTCCCATAAACCATCACATATTACACGAATAACTAGAAGTCAAGCCAATTTCTCGATCCCCTATTGTGCCAAGACTACCTCCCAACAATCCATTAGATATATTGGTTCTAAACTTTGGTCTTCATTACCAATAGAAATCCGCAAAATGGCGACCTTAAAAAAATTTGTCTGTGCTGTCAAACACCATATGTTTACAAACACTAACTTAAATACTGACTAATACACTTACCATATTACCCTACTTAAACCGTTTTAGCCAAACACACACTTTCATCCTTTCTTTTTTAATCTATAACCCTCTCTTCTATGAATAACCACTTTTTTTCCTATATAAATAACTAGGATGTATAACCACTATTTTTCTATTGTTGCACTTTATACTTTGATTTATTTTAAATTGACCACTGTGAAACACCATACTTCTCAGTTTTTATTCTTTTTTGCATGGTCTGACTTTTACTTTATTGATACAGCACTTACATTCACTGCCACCACATTTTGATGCACATTATTTCAGTGTTCAACATCGACATGAGTACCATTACTTGGCAAGCCGTTGGCACACTTGTGTTTTGTTTGTTTAATTTCCTAATTTCCCTTGTGCCGGCCCTAATAGAACTCTGTCCAACAAGTTACTGTTTCCGTAGCTCACATTACTATCCTTATATACCACATATTCTGCATGTCACTCATTTTTGTTCATATTTTAATTTTTTCATTAATTCAATTCTGCTGGTCCACTCTTCTTTCCAATACTTGTTTATATACTGTAAACTTTGGTGGAATTTCTTTTTGGGGGTTTTGTTTTTTCATCATGTTCCAATCTTTGGATCAATATTCTTTAAGGCCGACTCCCCCCATTGTACGGGTTTTGTCCTTACGCACACTTCTTCAAATTAGAACTTTAATATGTTTAATTAAATGCTATTTATTTAATTTTGACATTGTATCATCTGTAGGGTGTAACGGTCACGCCTTTTATCCAAAACATTATTTCTTTCTTTTTTATCAATAAGCGTGTTTTAACAACTGTTGTTTTACCGTTACTACCCGTCTTTTCGCTTTTTGTCAACTCTCTTGTTCTTCGTTATCGTGACCGAAGAGACGAAATAAATTTCATTCATTCATTCATTCTCCAATTACCTCACGAAATAGATTAAGTCAAATTGATTACTTTAAATTCAATTAAGTCGGGAAGGTATTTGTATAATTAAAAAAATATACGCCCGGTCCCTTTTGTATGGAATACATTTGTTTTGTGTTTTCTATGGATGTATAATTTTACTGCCGTATCTTTATAAATAGTAATATTTAACACTTTTACTACAACGCATGATTATACGAGTTTTACAGACCGACTTTCATAACATGTTATAAAGTCCCAACCCGTACATTATAAAATCGACGCCACTGCTGTTATATTGCAAATAAACCTATTGGGGGTTGCTCGTTAACATTTATAAAAATTAGCATATCACAAATATTCGTCTTTATTTTATTTTCTTGTTTATTACAGTAATGCAATTCTTGTAGAATTTACATTTTTATGGTTTTTTTTTTCCATCATGACCAAACCCTCGAGTCAATCCTCCCCGACTCCCCCCTCATTGTACGGGACGTGTCTTTTGTTTCTATTAGAAGACTTACTTGATAATAATTAAACAAAAATTTCTTGTTTGTTCGCTTAGTGGAGCTGCTTCGCTTATTTTCTTTCAAACAGATATAAATATATTTTAAACTCCAAGTGTGTTTTAACAACTGCAGTTTTGTCGCTATATCCTGTCTGTTTAAAATTCTTTTAAGTCCATGCTACTGTAATCGAAAAAGACAAATAAAGTTATTATTTTTATAACTTTGCAAGAATTTTTTGGGGGAATTTCGGCAAGTAGAATGTACGTATTTGACTTTGTTCCACAGAGCTCGTACACGACAAAGAATTGTCGTTAAGTGTCTTCTTTAAGGACACTTACGGCCACGTAAATAGTTCCACATCAACTGTACCAAAATTAGAAAATTTCACCGGCTTTCAAGGCATTTCCATGAAAAATCATTACGACGTTGCTCCTAATTGTAATGGATATTTATTCATTTTTACCTATACATTTAAAAGAAACAACAACAAGAGTGTTGTTCTGTAGCGTTGCTCAAGAAGGCTTTACAGTGCAAATAAGTTACAAACAATTACAGTTTATACAATTTTAATTAACGAGAGTCAATATACACTGCTTGCAAATGAGTCACGTCGATCGCCATCTACTGTTGGATCCTTTGAAACTCGCAACTTCAATCGAATGCGTTTTGCGGGTGTAAACCTGAAATATTTCATTTGGTTGATGACTTTTTATTTGTTATAGTAGAAATTTAGATAACATTTCATGCCCAACATACGCGATGGACGAACAAATACCGTAAAACGGCCTTCCCAAGTTCACCTGCGCCCATAATGACGTGCGGTGTCTTATATATAATATCTTTAAACGTATAAATAAAGTGTCTTATAACAAAGAGGATACGTTTTGTATTTGTAAAAAGTCTTACCCGGGTTGTATTTCAAATTCATAAGGTATAGGGAAAGAATTCATAGTAGTTGCTGCTGCTTTTGTCATTGGACGACCAAGAGGTACCTGGTTACATTCATTTTACTTATTTGTCACATCAAATTACGCTGATAGATGTTGCACATGTTTTAAATGTAGAAGATTATCATACCATGTCTCTTTGGGGCTCCAATACTTTATCATTGCTGATTTTGTCTCTTGACATGTCCAGGGGGTTGTCAATGATACTTTCATGGGTGATCAAAAATAAAGGAATGAACGCCATGTAGTCAATGAACGAGACCTTTAACAAACAAGAAATTAAGCACTCAAACATAAATTTTATGTGACTTTAAACACCTCTTTTGACAAATTCATTTATCCTATACCATACGTTGCGATATGTTAGCTGTTCAAGTCGCCTTTCAGCAGAGCAACCCAATCTATAAGCCCACAAAAATAAAACCTATTTACTTCTCTATAGGGATTTGGCTCTATTTTGTTTATGACGTAATCTTCCTGTGCACGACTTAAACCCCCAGCAATAAGTTCGATTCGAAGTGAAGTCACTTTTATGTAGTTCGAACTTCGATCTGAGCTTGTGTTCCAGTAGAACATGGCTCTGTATAAACCGATCTTTCGTTCCATATCCGCCAAATCGTTTATTTCCATCCACTGTCGAGTTTGGTCACTGGTTGTACAAGCAAATTTAGTGAATATCTGAATATATCTAAAAAATCATACAAATTACTCGACAATGCTGAGAAATCGTTCACAAAGCGCACAAACAACGGCAAACATCTTGAATGTTACTGTAGTTGTTTCATCAATTCCAAGCACTTTCAAAATGTAGTTAATTTGCTTGTCACTCATTCCCTAAAAAATACTAATAGTAAGGTTTTGTTTATTCTTCGCGCTTTCTATAAAAATACAACACCAATACTACTCTCGGTATATGAATTTATATCAATACTTAATGTTCATAAGTAAATTACCCGAAGACAGAAATATAATTTCAATTTTCATGAACCAACCTGTAGACTTGGGATACCTTCTAATGCAACTCTTGTTTCTTCCATGTTTAAAAGATAATTTTCATCTCTATCTTCAACTAAAAACGCCTTTCCGTAAATTTCAAGGCTAGCTGGCTCCACCAAGCGATAATGTGATAAGTAGTCAATAGCGCCTTCTGTAGAAATCAATACAAGTAATATTCTGGTTGTGCAACTACATGTAAGTTTTGCCTTTCTCGTCGAGATCAGATGTGCCGTGTTCTTGTGCCAAAACTGAAAACCTAGGATCGGAATCATTCAATGAACATTTTTCCAAAAGTTGTTTAAGGCGGTTCTACGAAAAAAACGAGTTGAAATAGTTACTATTTATTTTGTAAAATATCACAGTCCTGACCTGCATGTGTGTCCCACCCTTTAAAAATAGAACTTGAACTCTTCGTTGACCAGTTAATGGTGTGGATGGTCGTTTTCCTAAAGCTGTTGTTTTTTCCTTTAAGCGCTATCAAAGAATGCGAAGTTTGAATTTATTTATTTTTTTTGATCTAAAACAAAAATGGATCCCGACAAAAAAGCATCCAATTTTAAGCAGACGAATAAAATGGTTTGGGGTAATAGAAATTGAAATCTTCGAGACGTTGGTCTACTCTATAGGATTCCAAAGTTAAGAATTGTTGACTTTTTAAATTAAGTCAACGTGAAATGATCATATAACCTTACTTTCTTAACTACTTTAACAATTCTTCCTTCTTCGTCCATAAATTCTTCAACGTACTCCTCTTCATAACTCTTCTCTAACATTTGTTTCTCTTTCTTCTTCTTTTTCTTTTTCTCTTGATGTTTACTAATATCAAACACCTCCTTACTTATCTTCCCGTCTTTGATGCGCCTCCCATCCTTCGTCAGTCGAATTACTTCGCCGTCTTTGTCATCTATATAAATATGCATTTAATTTTTATAATTTTTAACATTGTAATTTACAAATAACAAACATATTTGTCTTGAAATAAGTTTGTCGGCATCCGCACTCCCAATTGAATCATATTCTGATTCGGCATCCAGTTCATCATCTTCGTAAACCTTTTTAACTTTTGATCCTTTCTTTTTTGTTACTTTCATTCGTCTTCTTTGTACTGTACCTGTTACGGATGAATAGTTTATCATTGCAGTTTAACTTTAGTGGTTTGTAAAAAATAACTAACAAGTTAATTTATTTTGGAAAACACTGAAACTTGTTTGGCGTCGTGCCACAGTGTTTAGCGCGCCTGACCTAGAAGTTACGGATACTACTGTGGACGTACGTGTGGTCACTAATGGATTGTCCAAATTGTTAGCCATGCATAAAACAAAAAGTAAAAAATCCCAAAAAGAGCTATCGCCACCCATCCAGTTACATTCATGGTAACTCGTAAACTGGCACTATTAGGTGTATGTAACAGACCACACGTGTTAAGACATCTATCGTTGCCACGCAAAGTTACAGCATTCATTCAATAATAGGCGTTAATACATGTTCTCTTTAAAAAGACGCGCCTGTCTAATTGAACCAGTACCCACAAATCCGTATCCTGTTGGCAATTTTATACCCCGTTTTCTCATGTCTCCATAGACCTACCATCTTCCTGAAAAACGTCTTCGTAAATAGATTCAACGTCATCGCTGTCATCTGAAGAATGTCCCTTTGCTCCTGATGATTTAGAAAAATATAAATTCAAGTATAAATTAAACTTAATGTATTTATATATAAGATTCGTTGACATTTAAAAGTCAATTAAACTGATTCAACCTTTTTCTTTCTTCTTCTTTTTATTTTGTTTGGAAAGACTCGCCACATCATCCGATTTATCATCTGATGAGGTGACATCAGAATCTGACCCTTGTTTTTTCTTCTGAGACCGTTGCTTCTTTTTTTCTCGTTTATGAGACTTCTTGTTCCAAGGATCGTCCCTACAAGTAAGACAAACCTTCGTTTCGGTGATTCTGTAAAATATTTATCTCGATATTCTTACGGATCATCATATCCGATATCTCTTCCATCTGACTTTTGGTTCTTATCCAAAATTTTTCGACGGCTTCCTTTGTCATATTTAACCGCAGTTCGACCATCGACCCAACTATCATCGTCAGAACTTGATGATACGTAGTCTTTGCCTTCTCTCTCTCTTCTTCTATAAATATTTTCAACTTATCAAAACGCAGTGCTTCAGGTACGTTAGCAAAAATTGACACAATTTACCTCTGCTTCCGTTTTTCTTTTTTATCAATATAGCGCTCGTATTCCTTTCTTTGTTGTTGTCGCTTTTCTGCCCTTACGATCTTTTCTTGTCGACGCCTCTCATACGCTTTCCTTTCTTTTTTTGACATTTTAGCTAACCGCTCAGCATTTTCTTCTGAACTAAGCGAGCTAGAATCGGTACTCGGGGGACGCGGCGGTCGTTTCTTCTTGCCATGTCGCCTTCTTTCATAGGAGTAGTAACTATCGGAGTCGGAGTCGCTCAGTTTTCTGTTTGTTAATAGTAGTTTAGTTTCAAACCTAAAATGTTACATATATTATGTGACAAACCGAGATCTTCTGTGTCTGTCTCTTCTACGCGATGGTTTTTCGTCTCCTGCAGAACTTTCTTCGGTGCTCGTGGAATATCTTCGACGGCGGTCTATTGCATGTATGTTATGTATAGTACCAGAAAGTTTTGTCATTTTAGAAAAAATACTAAACATACGTCTTCTATGAGTATCTCTCCGCTTTCCTTTTCGGTCGTCCTCGCTGTACGAATCAGAATCGTCATCATATTTGTCTATTTTAAATTTAACTTTAGCTTGCCTTATCACATACTTTAAAAAAATTCAGATTAAAACTTTTTACGTTTTCTGCGACGCCTTCGATCGTGTTTCCTTCTTGAAGTTGAATATTCGCTCGACGAAATAGAATCATAAGATGAACTGCTGTCACTGTGATGTCTGCGTCTTCTTCGTCTGTGCCGATGCCTGATAAATAATGAGGTGTTAAAAAGTGATGTTAGAATTATGTTATTTTTTCTTCAAACCTATCGCTGGATGAATCTGAATAGTAATGTTCGTGCCTTCTTCCTTTTTTGCGGTTTTTGTGACGCTTTCGACTTCGGGAATCGTCATCCAAATCACTGTCTGTGCTGCTTCTTGATGATCTGCGGTGACGTCGTCCGTGTCGTTTGCGATTGCTCCTACCTCGCTGTAGAGTTAAACAGACTATAATTACCATTTGCATCATACAATGATCTTACTTTGTGTGATCCAGAAGTGCTTGAGCTATATCCAGATCCTCTGCTACTGTGTCTTCGACGTCTTCTGCGTCGGCGATCTCGGTGTGAACTTTCGTCAGAACGACTTTCGTAATCCGAGCCCGAACTACTTCTATGTTTTACTCCGTTCAGTTTCATAAAACATTAAGCAACTAGATTTTATACCTTCGCCTGCGGTGGCGACGCCTGCGGTGATGTCTTCTGTTGCTTTGTGAGGCTGAGTCTGCTCCACTGTCAACAGATGCATATTCATCACTGTCATTACTGTAGTGTCGATGACGACGGCGCCTTCTACCTACACCGAGAAGAAAACTAATAAGTTCGATTAAATTAATAAATCAAATTTTGTTGGTACGCTTCTACAATTAAAATGCTCAATGTGCAATTAATTTCGTCAGTCAAACCGAGATAATATATATGTAAAGGGCATTTGATAATCCGAAATTCTGATTGAAAGGGCAGTTCAGCCATCATTAATCTAATCTAATGAAACAAAGATTCAAAGCATGCAACAGTGAATTCAGTGTTGCAAAGTCTCCATCTCTCACCCTCGTAGCTCCGATCCTCACTGCTACCCTCATCATCTCCACTTGAATATTTTCGGTGTCGACGATGTTTTCCCTGCTTTCTTCGATGTCTTCTTTTTTTTCTATGATCGTTACTTCCATCTGAATATCTGGAATCCCGAGAATCGTAAGATTCGTCGGAAAAATCATTTTGTGAATCTTTCCTTCCTCGCTGTCGACGATGACGGGATCCACGTCGTTTTTCTTTTTTCGTCTTCTTATGGTCGCTATCTGCAGAATCCTCTTGACTAGAGCCACTGGAGCCACGACGTTGTCGCCCCTTTCTGCGCTTTTTATCCTTTTTATGAAGACCACGTGGTGAACTGGATCGAGAACTGCCACTGCCATAATCGGATTGGTCGTCTCCTTGGTTGCGTTTCTTTTTTGCTTTACGTTTACGTTCCGCCCGGGAATCACCCGAAAAGTAACTTTCGTCACTATCGAAAGCATCTTCATCACGTCTATGGCGACCTTTTCGTTTTTTCTTACGTTTTCCCTTTCCCATCATGACGTCCGAATCGTCACTTTTATCACTGTATGTAGATGTCCTGTTTCTTGATTTTCCACCTTTATTTCTAAGATCCCGTTTTTTTCTCCCACCATCAGTACTGTGCTCATCATCAGAGCTGTGTTTACGATGTCTATGTTTTCGACGACGATCTTTTTTTTCATTTCCTTCTTCACTGTAGTCTTCAGAGTCCGAGTGTCTTTCCCGGCGACCCTTTTTCTTACCTTTGCCTACTTTGCTACCATCAGATAAAGAATCTCGAGAATCGGAGCCAACACGATTGTAATGCTTCTTTTTTTTACGGTGCAAGTCTAAGTTATCACTATCCATGTCAGAGTTAGTTTCTGATCCTGCCTGACCTTTCTTCTTTTTCTTCTTTTTTCCACCAGTGCGAAAATTATTTTCACTTCCACTATCACTACCACCAGCACGACCTCTGTGTTTATTTTGACCGCGCCTGCGACGACCTTTACCACTACGATGACCATCAGATGCACTTTCATCATCCGAGTGCTTCCTTCCCCCTTTACGCCTTATTCTTGTTCGACTCCCTTCATCCAAACTTTCTTCCGAATGTTGACTTTTTCTCCTACCATGTTTTCCGTGACGTTTTTTTCTTTGCGAATCACTTTCATATTCATCATCTCTCTCATTACCTTCATTGCGTCTCCCCTTTTTATTACCACGTTGTTTTGTCCCAGCTAAACTTTCATAATCTGACTCTACTGATTCTCTTCTTCTACCGCCTCGTCTTTTCTTCTTCTCGTCACCTCGCATAGTCTCATCATCCTCTGATAAATTGCCATCTTCGTCTCTAGTTTTTTTACCCTCACGCCATACCTCGGCTTGACTGACGTCAGTTCGGTCATTAATACCACCTTTTCGCCTTCCAGAGATACTTTCTTCATCGCTGTCATCAAATCCACGTCTCCTTCGACGCCTCTCGCGCGCTTCTGTGTCACTAAATGCGAGACCACTATCCGCCCTTTCACTTTCATCATAGGAGTCCTCATCGTCAGTTCTCTTCTTGTTACGCCGCTGTTTTGCTCTCTGCAATCATTCAAATAAAAATTAATGAATGCTTAGGAAGTTTACATAAATAATGCCACTTAACCTATTTGCACTTGAAGTTTTATTCATGATTCTTTCGTCATACCGGAGACAAAAAAACTAAACTTGCCGTGGGAGCTGCTTTTACAGACTTATAGATAGGTTGGGGCACAGAACAAGAACAATATTTTTAAATCAACTTTTACGGGTCCCCTGATGGTAGACGAAACCAAATTTGACAATACTATTCGACAGTGTTTTAACCGTCCAACAAGACGCGCGGCAAAATTGATTAACTGCTTTTGAAATGGCGTACCAATGAAAAACTACCAAAAAAACATCAACTTGGCTACATATCATGCTGACTCAGTACTTATAGTTCATTTTAATCATTTTGTTTATATTAAAACGTTCATTGTTTCTCATTGGTACCTGCTGTAACATTTATTAGAAAAGAGTTCTAACAAAATATTGTTTAGAAAATATCAACGAAATTCAACCATTATAAGTATGCTATATTTTATATAATAACATTCTGTAGGTGATATCTAGAAATTAAAGACAGAGAGTGTTCACTTAATTTTTAAAGTGTACAATATTTTTTTAAGTGTTATTTATTTGTATTCGTAATATTAAATTTGTTAATAAATAAGAAATAACAAGGATTTAGACAACTTCTGCTTGTTTGCGAATCGTTAAATAACTCTCGTGTGATTTAATACATTTCATTGAAGTAGTTTTAATTAATAAAGTTATATATTTTGGAAGTACTAATTCATGGTATCCTCCTAAAAGCCGTATATTTAAATATGGAAAAACATTTGCTTAATTGTCCAAACTTTCATTACCCTAATATAAGTAAGTACCGACATAAGTTAACAATATTTTACCTTAATCGTTTCAGTATCGGTTATACTAATTAATTCACCCTCATCGTTCAGCAACGGAATGCCATCATCATCTAGTGCAACATCATCCGCACCAACTGACTGTGCATCCCATGAATCCAACATATTTGCATCCTCTTTCTGTAAAATAAACCCCAGTTATGATCACTGATGTATGATATAGTAGGGTAGGGGAAGATGGGACACATTTTCATTCTGTTTTCTCGTCCCATTTAGTAGTAAACAAAGAACATCAAAGTGATATAAAACCGTATTCTCACGACTCCTATAGACCGTTGTTAATTGTTTAAAACACGATCCAAATGTTTGAATATTAATGGCTAAAGGTGTCCCGTCTTCCCCTTTTCTACTATATAAGTAATAAGAAATGAATCATTTAGTTTAGGGAAAAATAGATGCGAGTAAAATGCTTATAGTTTGATTTGAATATTAAAACTCGATCCGTATTCCTACGTTTAGTCCAAGCGAAGCAGCCAGCTTTTCCTTCATTCGTCTCTTTGCAGAATGTGTTGCATTTTTGCCGGCAGCGTTAAGGGAAACCATTTCATTGTATACGTCCTCGGATACATACTCATATTTCTCAATCCGGCGTCCACTTTTCGAGCGCACAAACGTTTTAATTCGTCGCTCTCCTGTGATCAAAATAACGTTGCAGCTAGATTTGTGAAAATTGTTTTCTGAACGGTATTCGAACGGTACTTGTTGCAAAATGATTTACGGAAATAGTTTTTTTCATGTGCTCGTTTTGATATTATAAGAAAGGGAATCTTAGGAGTAACATAAATGTAAGAAAAAGACATATGCAAGTTAGTTTGTTTTTTGGCAAACTTCCAAAAGAAATCATTTTTTACATATAGGTCTTAATAAAACTGCAACTAAACCAAAAAAATACTTTTTCCATCGCTGTTGACTCTCCAGGCAAGTTTCTCTGTAAATATAACTCGTTGTTCATGCCGAAGTAGATTAAGTTGTTTTTCCTCCTCTTCTTTGGCTTGTTCAATCAGTTGACGTACAAACCAATAGCTATGTCGGAATCCACCACCGATTCTGTGTAAGAATACAAGGAAAACGTTAAAAACCACACGTTATAGTGATAAAATGTATAACCTTATATATTTCGTTGTTTCACACTTGAAATGCTCCATTCTAAGAGCACAGCGCCAACATTCATTCACTGTTTCTTCTTTATTGGCGGTTTTGATTTTATTGCTTGTAGTTTTTTGTATCTTTGTACTAAATTTATCCCGGACTGTACCCGGTCGGGATGCTGACATTGGCAGAGCTGACACAAAACCACGATACTCAATCCGTTTTTCATCACGGGAACTCTATACATTAATATGTTTAATAGAGAAAATTATATAGGTCGCATATATAATTTCGTAAGTATGTTATGCCCTTAGCAGAAAGAACGTTTCTTATATTGTTTCGCAGTTCTTTTAGAATACAACGAGATGTGAACGAAACCTAACAGAACTAAACAAACAAATCTTTATTGTTCTGGCGTCCTTTTATGTTTTCCTTTGTTCGCAAATAATACAGTCCATATGACTCCTCCAATTAAAGGTGAGATGTACTTCTTTGTTTTAAAACGAAGGGCGAATGTTTACAAAAGCGAATATTTCTATTCATCGCGGTCTTCAAGGGGGGACAAAGCGTATTGTATAAACACAGTAATTAATATAGCAACGTAAGTACATCACGGTAAGATATTGTTGTATATTACCCAGACGTGTGGATGAATTGCAGGTAATCGTTCGACATCGTTTAAAGTACTTTGTACGAAGTATGGAGCAAGTCCTTCGCATGCTGTTCCACTTCTACTTTGTTCTCGAACCGTATCTGCTCAAATTCAATATATGCTTTATTTCAAATCAATGCTATTTTTTTCAATCATTTGATACAGTAGAGTGGGGGTAAAACGGGACATCTTTAGCACATAATATTTCAATGTAACAATTAAAAACAGTGTATGGGAGTCGTGAGAATACGGTGTTATAATTCTTTGAAAGTTTTTTGTTTACTTCCAAATGGGACGAGAAAATAGAGTGAAGGTGTCCCATTTTCTCCCCTTCTACTATATAACTATCTTGTGCGAATTAATGTAAAAATATATTTTTGTTTACCCTTCGCTAAACCAGGAAAGCGGTGTTGGGAAATGCTGGTCTTTGCTGTATGCACATTGTTCCGGTTATACTCCTGAATAATTGCCGCTCGGTTTTCAAGTTTAGGCAGCAGAAGATCTCCATCTTCGCTCGTTAAGGCAGACATATTCATATAACTGCAAAACACACGCACAACTTACAATACATTACAAGTTTAAAATGAAAATAAATACGCACTTGCTTCGATAAAACGGTTGAACTTCTAAAGTATTTTTTTTCTCTGCGCGGTTATTAACTGGTGTGCTGCTTGGTGCTGTTGGTGGTTGTCTGTTATCTTGATCAAAACAAGGGGTTGGTTTTAGTATTGTTTGGTTACTTTGACCTTTTAAAAGATCTATTTCTTTTTTGACTGATGGTTGTATCAGCTCCACTGGTTGGAGCGGCCTAATCAGTAATCCAGATTCGGCTATGCACTGAACACCTGTGCTGCAAACGGCAGAACTTCCGTGCTGGACAAATTTACCGCTCGGAAACTTAGTTTCCAATCCCGGAAAACTCGACCCTGCGACGTTTAAACATCGTTCGTTCGAAAGTTTTGTTGTGGCAGATATTCGCCTTCCAGTTCGAGTATTATTTTCGGCGATATCGGATTTCGTCATCAATGATACCATTGTTGGTAAGATCACCAAAAACTAAAATCAATTCAAACTATTGTTCCAATTACCAATTCATGTCTAAGCACCCGTAACCGGTTATATCCTTCCACCCTGAACGAACCTCGGATATTGATTGCGTATTATTGTACACACAACACAATGAGAGCGAAGAAGTGTGGAATTCGAAACCTGAACAACGCTCATCTAGTTAACCCAGTTTCGAAGTTTCCGAAGCAATAGTTGTACGACTTTTATATATATATACATAGTAGAGTGGACGAAAATACCATTATTACATGTTTTAAACGACTAACAACGGTCAATGGGAGTCGTGAGGATATAGTTTTATAATTCTTTGAATATTCTTTGTTTACTACTAAATGAGACGAGAAAATAGTCAAACGGTGTTCCATCTTCCTCCACCCTACTCTATAGACAAGTTAAGTGTATCTAATACAGCGTATTTATTGCCACAACATAATATTAGATAACAAACGTGTAGCTCAAAATTATTTACCGGTTAAAAATCTTCTAATTTAACAAAACTAAAACAAAGACGATGTGCAAATATATTCACTCAACGAACTAAAACGCGGTATATTGTGTGTGCTTTAAACAGACCACCGATTTTTAACAAATTTATTCATCCATTTATTTAAATCGAACCACAGATTTTTTTTGGCTACGACAAAGAAGCTCCGGGTCTTTCACAACAACAGTTTTCAGACTGGCATTTTGCATGTACGGTATACGGTGGAGAAACACTTTTTTGCTCTACAGTAGAGTGGGAGAAGACAGGACACTTAAGCACATATTGCCCAATATTTTAAAAATCAAAATGTAGTGGGATGGGGGAAGATGGGACACTTTGTCAGAGAAGACTTTCTTTTAATTTTCTTTTTACGGACCCCCATTTAATGATAATCAGGAAAATAATGTTAGAGAATTATTCGACAGTATAATCACGAATTTATAAAATCGCTTTAATGCTAGCTACGGTTTTTAATTATTAAAAAATACGTTAAATATGAACAGTAATTTTGAATAGGTAAAATTGCGAAATAGTGAGGTGCTAATTTTAAGGGCTCGCTATATTACAGTAAAGGCCATGAAATTTTGTAAGTTGCGAGTGTGAACGATTTAACTAGTTTTATAGTTAACTTTGAATGTTTCGTACTGTTTGATTTTGTCTCATAAAACTAATTGACACCAATTTAATAAAATATAATAAAACACACGAGGAGTTATTTATCGATCCGCACAACAAGTGAAATTTTACAAATTCGAAAACACACAGGATAAGATGGGACAGTTTAAAATCGTTGTTAATTTTGATTATTAAGTGTATTTATAAATAGGAATATACGTAACTAACACGAAATAATACTGTACGCTTTGAAAATTAAGTCGAAACATTCTTTTTCTTGCCCAACTGCTATAGTTTTTAACATGTTACCTATACATTATATTATTGCATAACAATTGGTATTGTTTGAACGCAATGTTCGTACATCAATGGATAAATATTGTATTCTACAAATGTATATCAACTTGTAATAACAGAAAATTGATAATAACTATTGATAAAGTTTTTTTTATTTTTGCTACAAATTGGGTACTACTGCTCTGGTTTTGGCACAAGTCACTTCTTATAAATTATCACCAAGTGCAAATGACCAAATTTAGAATATATTTTAAAATATTATCTTTTTATTATATCAGTATCTTATAGTTGAATAACTCCTGAGGTAGGCTATAAATTACTAAATTAAAAGCAAATATTTCAAAGTTTAGCAATTAAAACATACAAAGTTACAAAGTGGGGGAAGATGGGACTCTAAATTGAAATATATTTACATTAGCAGTATTCTAATACTTGTAGTTAACCTACCGAGTTTAACAGGCTGTGCTAGTTTCTTTGCCATGTAAACTTCATATATATACCGTTAAACCGATATTTTTTTGTTGTTTTTATTCCAAAGTAAAGTCATTTTGACCCTTGCCTATTTTCTGCACGCTTATATATTAGTGGTTTTTACAAAACTAAAACTAGTTTTATGAGATAAAATCAAACTGTACGAAATATTCAAGGTTGTTTTATGAAGCTATGAAACCAGTTTAATCGTTCGCACACGCAAACTAAAAAAATTCTTCGGCTTTACTATGATTTAGCGAGCATTAAAAAATAGCACCTTACTATTTCGCATTTTTACCTGACCAAAGTATACTGTTTCTATTTTACACATTTTTTTTATATTTAAAACAGTAATCAGCTTTGACGGGCGTTTTATAAAGTCGTGATAATACTGTCGAATAATTCTGTAACCTTGTTTTCCTGATTATTATTAAATGGGGGTCCGTAAAAAGAAAATTAAAAAAGTCTCGTCTGACAAAGTGTCACATCTTCCCCCACCCTACTATATATGTACATATATATATAAACTTTTTGTTTTACACAGTCATTCTTGTCTTGCTATTTTAAACACAGCACCAATCAGACATGATTACTCGAATTATGGTAAACTCCTATATGGTTACTTTAAATACAGGTTTAAAAACGAAATATTGCTTTTTGACGCCACAGTGCCCGCGAGCAACGTTTTTTATAACTTTAAAACTTGATTTTTAAACATAATTTCTTCTTTTATTCAAATTGAAATTCTGACGATTACTTTGCTATATTTTTATACGCTTCTTTTGCAGAGACTGACGATGCCCTTTAGACGAAATATATTTCTCAATTACTACTAGTGGTTGGACTTGATGTTTGTTGGTCCCGTTTTCGTAGCACCAGATCATTAAATTCACCTAACATTTAAAATTAACAATGATTTTAAACTGTACGGTCTTATCCTGTGTGTTTTCGAATTTGTAAAATTACACCTGGTGTGCGAATCGCTAAATAACTTCTCGTCTGTTTTAATATTTTTTTTTAAAATTGTTGTTAATGAATAAAGGAATGATAGTACTAACTCGTGGCATTAACCAAAAACCGTCTTCTATCCGATGTTGATATTGGAAATATTTGGCAACATGTGCTTAAGTGTCCCATCTTGCCCCACACTACTGATACGCTTTGTCAGAAAAAAACCACGAGACGCAAGAACAACCGCCCAGCGATAAATCCATTCTCACATTTACGGTTGAGGTGGAAGGTATGGAGGTCCTGGAGTAGGAAACCGATTTAAGTCTATCGTGCAACCAGTGTAATCAATTCCTGGACTCCATCTGCAACACTTCTCGTGTCGTGAACTTGGTCTGAAACGAATGTCACATGGACTTCTGACTTCAACTTGCGACACATTGCCACCAGATGACAAAAAAGGGTTCTTTAAGGCAACTTCGTGCCCAACAACACAGAATTTATAACAGTTACATCGTATCTTTACGTGATTAAATATATTTTTAGGTGAAATATTGTTAACAATTCGTTACAACACCTAGGAGCATTATATTCTAAAATAGTTTTTTATTATTTAAGAGTAAAAGATAGTGAAATAAAATTACAACAATCATTTAACATACTTTTAAAGAAAGGCGTTTGGTCAAACAATGCAAGTAAACTATAAAATATATGGCAATGACTCAAAGACTTTGTACCCATTTTAAACGACTAAATCCTACAGTTCTCCCTATGCCATTCAGTAGGCTAACATTTATTAAAACTCCTTGGGCCAGCTGAAACCACAAGCCACTTTACAGTTGTTGTTATCTTCCAGTTTGCGTCAGCATCCATTCAAGACATTGAGACAACCTGATACACCATGATATAAATGATTTACTGATCTGTCTTGCATGATAGTTCAATATTTAAGTTATTATTTATATTCTGGATTATTTTGCATTTGTTTTAATGTGTTGAAAATTTAGGTAACAGCTTACTAAACCTTGGGTTAGAGCAGTGATTATAAAAGGGATATAAAAACAAAACATCAACATTTTTGTAATAATGGAAATGCTAAAATGTAATCTAAAGGTACCATCAAAGTTTCAAACAGCGAAACAGCTTATGCTCGAGTAAAAAATTGCTGGGTGACAACTGACAATGCTTAGGATTTTCAAGAAAAAATGTTCCTCAACTTTGATGGTTTCTAACTTCTCAACTACTTTTTAAATTTTATTTCGGATTTGGTATAATCGATCAATCAATCAATGCTACCTCTTTGTAAATATATAAAAAAACAAAACAAAAAGAACATATATATTATATATATATTTACTTGAAACATTTTTATCGAGTCCCAAATATTTTTTTTTATATATATATATAAACATAATATATATATTATGTTTTTTTTTTTTTTGAATACATAATGTGCTGATTCAGCATTTTTCCTCTCATTGGTAAATTTTTAACACATTTTTATATTAAAATGTTAATTAAATCTCACTGGTACCTACTGTTACAATTTTCTTTAAACAGTCATAGTGTTAAAAATTAGGTTTGAAAAAATGATGAGTCAGCATAATCTAGTGTGTTGTTGGGTTAAATTAAAAAATAAAAACATTAAAACTTATATATTTTCAATGTTTAAAAAATATTCACCAAGAGGAAGCATTGACTCATTATATCAGATTCGAAATAAAATTGGATTTTTATTAGTAGTTTAGAAACTAGAACCTGTCACAATTCTGTGGCTTATTTTTCTTTATGGAAAATCTCATGTTTTGTTACCCGGCCAAACGTTTCCTATTCCAGCTTTTTTATGATCTTTCAGCAGCTGTTTCGTTTTTTTTAAACTTTGGTGGTTTTTATCCATTTCCATTTTGGTTGGTATGCCCCTCTAAGTGTCTTGTCCAAGAACATATGTATGCCACAAGCACTCTTAACCACTGGGCTAGAATAGCTTCGTACAAATCATAATTTGTGACATACCCTTCTCCAGTAAGAGCACAGCATGCTTGTATTTGCCATGTGTGATCCTTCAATGAGGTTAGTTTAAGTTGTTCTGAAATTTCAGCTGCGGACATCCTCCCTTTAATGTCTTGTTTGTTTGCAAGTACCAACAACCTTGATTTTTTGAGATCCTACATACATTAAGACACACAAAAAATCAAAAGTTTTGCATGGATAGAAATGCTCAAATAATAACAAAACAGCTTGTGAAGAAAGTAGGAATTTTTCTGTAGTTCCGAAGCTAAAAGTTGTCAAAGTTGATTAAAACTTTTTTCAACGTAATACCATACATTTTCGCAAAACCTTTTTTTTTACTCTAATGACACGATTTAATGAGATTTTGTCGTTTTTTTTAGAGTTTTTCAGAAAGCTTTTAAAAAAATGAAAATATTAAATTATTTTTTTTTAAAACTTTTATAAACAAAGAAATATTGATTTTCATTAATCATTCTTACCTCATTTTGAAGCATTGTGTAAAGTTCATTCTTCGATATATGTAGTCTTTCTCTGTCTGTACTATCCACAACCAATATGACAAACTACAATAAAACATTTATGTCTGTTATTTATATTCACAATGCTTGTGGTGCAAAACACAAAACTACCAATACCTATGCAGGTAAACAAAACCTAAGATTTAAAAGTTTGTTTTTTAACTGTTTGCTTGACTGTAAGATTAAATAGTTTTTCTAAATATCTTAAAGTTAATAAATTATGATCAGAAAAAAACAGATTCTCTATCAATACAAAATTATTTACTAGGAAAATATCAAGCGCTAACATTCATTGTCAAAGTTAAATTCATCTATAAAAATAAGACTGAACTTTAGTGAACCGCATGTAGGTCTACACAAAAAGCATTCATTTTTCTTTTCACCTACTTTCTAGATATAATATGTAGTGTCATATTTTTCCAGATCATGAAAAATTACCATCTATTTTTTGAACCACCAAACAAATTAATCTAGTAACACTAAGGGGTAATAATGGGTAAAAAGCAAGCACAACAACTTGCATACCATGAATTCTATGGCCGATACAGATCTTGTATATAAGGTATATTATGAAACAAATTGTTTTTGTTTCCATAGGCTTAAACATGTATCGCATACTTTGTGTTGCCTTTATAATCTTTCTTTTTAACCTTATTCTATTCCTAAAAATTCTTAGTAAGCAGAGCAATAACATACATCGCAGTTTGCATAGTATGTGGTCCATGATGATCGTAATGAATCTTGTCCACCTATGTCCCACATTACAAAACGCGTTTTCTTACAAACAATTTCTTCAACATTGCTACCAATAGTAGGAGAGGTGTGGACAACTTCATTCATCAAACTAAACCAAAACAGTGTTTACAAGCAGAATCCATTAAAAGGGCCTACTAACTAAAAATCCAAAATTGTGTTTTGATAAAAATGATCAAAATCTAAAGGTACCAACGAAAATGAAACAGTTTCTAAAAAAAATGAACGTCAAAACTGCAAACCCAACCACTCAAGTAAACAAGTTGGCTGTCCAACATTGCATGTAACTTCCCATAAAAAAGTGTTTTTGAACTTTGACTGTTTCTACAATATATAAATATAAAATATATTATATATATATTATTATGGTTTAATTTGAGTAAGCATAATCTGGTATGTAGTTATATTTACTCCAAAAGTCAAGCATTAAAAACTCAATATATATATATATTATTTTTTTTTATATGTTTAAAAAAGTCTTTCAGTTTGGGGGGAATTGGTGATATGGGGTAATATTGGTATAGTTGCATAAAAGTTAAATATTTTTTTGTTTGAAATCATTTTATGTTTTATATTAGAAAACCAGACGGCACCATGGAAGGGAAACTATGGTAGCGGTTGTGAAGTGCATGGGCAAAGGCAAGTCATGTTATGCTGTGGCAAAAAAAAAACTGGGACTTTTGTTCAACCTTCAAGAAGGCAGAGGTGTTCCACCGTTCGAAGAGGAGGGTTAATCTTAAACGCACACTTGTGGTAATTGCGTTAAAACATTAAAAGTAAATTTTCAAAATAGTGGTGTTGATTTTTAAAAACAAATACTTATGCCTAGTTTACCACAGCCAGGTTAAACTCAGTTATAGGCACTTACACAGTAGTTAAGATTGCTTTTTTCAAGTTATACCTATTTTACAATATGGGGAAAATCAGGGAAAAAACAACTTCTTTAATAAAATAGCTTTTCATTCTTTTATTTGACTAGTTAAATTTCTAGTTTTGGGGCAACAATGAGCATGATAAGAGAATGTTATCCCCCCCCCCTTACTTAAAAAACAAGAAACAGTAAAAGTTCAATGAATTTTTTGTTATGGGAAACCCCGTACATTGTTGAACGCCACATTATTTAGAAATATATATACTATAAATTTTTTATATAGAATGTGTTTAAAAGCTTTTTCGTTTTTTTAAATTTTGTGGTCTTAGATCACATTTGAGCATCTCTATTCATAAACAAATTTTCGTTTTTGTGGTATGCCCCTTTAACCCAAAACTACATTTTTAACCAAAAAGTGCTTGATTATCCTGTCAAATTGTTAAAAATATTGGGCTAGGTAACTGATAAAATACTGAGCAGATCTCTTAAGATGTGAGCAATTAATACACTAAAAACTATAAACCTTGGTCGCCAAATTAAAAAAAACATATAGTTCAATTTTTTTACTGTACAATAAATTGTGCTTCAGCAGGCAATTGAGACAAAATTATAGAAAATTTGAGTTAAACATTTCATTTGCTACAATGGTGTGATTGAATTTGATGTTTCGCATCCATATAAAACAAAATAAAAAATTACTTACAACTGATACAAAATTGTTGTCTTTCCAGCATTATCCAGACCAACAATAATTACCTTATGTTCTGAAAAGTTAATATTAATTATAACTTGATGCAATGTTATAAGTCAGAAACACAATATAATATATATACATAGACGTTAGGGATGTGCCGAACCAAGCCCGAACTCAAAAGCTCATGCTCGAGCGTCTCCTTTTTAAATACTTAGCATTGGACTGAAATCTGGGCCGAGAAAAAATTAAAGCTTCTAAGAGGTAACAAGAATAGTCAGGGAAGCTTTCTTTTTAATTATTTTTCGTTGTTGTTGTTTCTGTCTCTGATTTTAAATAAAGAGCCATAAACTTTTAAGCTTTTTTTCAATGAAATAGAAACATATAAAGAAGCATTACTTTTACGTTGAAATTTATAAAAGTGTACACTTAAAAAAAAATTTGTGCATCCGCGACACAGAGTATTGATGTAAAAATATGCCCGCCCGTCTGCCGCAATGGTTTTTATAAAGTTTAGTTTATTTCTACGTAGCAAAGTAAAGAATGACATGCCAAATATGAGCGACACAACAGCAATTGAATAATACTTGTGGCGTATTGAAAGATCGTCAAACTTGCAAGTGCAGGCTTGCGCAATATCCTACGATCTTTTCTACCACCAGCCCTAGAGACTCTGCAATTGCTGATGCAATTGCAGAGTAGCGCAATTTTAGAGCAATCTGCAATTGCCGACGCATTTGGACAAACCGTCGACAGTTTATTGCAGGCAATGTAGAAAAAAGCACAAAAAAAATTTCGCGGCAATATATTGCAGACGCGAAATTACAAAAATTAAAAACTAAAAGTGAGGTAATATCATAGTCAAGTGGGGTAATAAAAAACAGAAAACATAAACTTTCGATTTTTTTCCAAAGTAATAAACTAAAAAAATATATTTTATTCTGGAGGAACAGTATTCATCACACCTTGATGTCCAATAGAGATTGTAGGATTTCTATGATTACTTAACATTTTATTTAAAATTTTGTGCTGTTTTTTATTTTCCAGGCTTTGGGGTAAAAAAAATTTGCGGAGCAATAAAAATATAGAGCAGGACCGATTATCAGTTAGCCGATATATCGACCGCATTTTAGGTGATTTACCGATTATCGGCAAGAGCATAAAATGGCCGATATTATCGGTGCAAAGTAACCCTATTACATGCGTACGTCCGGATTAATACAGAGCGTTAACTCAATCGTAAACGTAATTCAACTCGTTCGTATTAAACTAGGTCAAAGCGTCTGATCACGCGTCCACCGCATGTCATGTTTATCAGCCGCGTGTAACGTCCAGGTTACTTTAGGTGACTTACGCGTCTCTTTGAGCGAGATACACAAACGGTCACTTACGCGTCTCTTTAAAGGGCCTAAACACACCCCAAATGTACTTCGCTTTAATCGATAGAGTGTGTTTTTCTAATTCCAACGACACCTTACTTGTTTTAATCGGTTCTGTATAACCAAAGATATTCCAGCTCAAACACCGTGAAATTCAAAAAACTGATTTGAAAGTTGCGTGGCGAAAAAAATTGAGAAGTGTACTACCCACGTGACAAACATGTAACAAAATTGTTGAAGCGTGGCCGCTCTCATTCAGTAAGGCGAGAGGCAGTGTTTTCAGCGAAAAACGAGAGAACAAAAAAAAACGCAAAAAAGCACAAAAAAAACGCAGGTTTCGCTTTTACGAATGAATCAGTCACGTGACTAGTACGTTCCTACGTCACAATCACGGAGCTCGTAGTAAAAAAAGGATAGCGCTAGAGATCACTGTTTGAAGACGAATATCTCCGCCTATACTGGACCAATTTTAATAAGCAAAGTATTTTTGGAATCAATAAAACGGTCGCTTTATGAATTTACCATAAAAAATAAAAGTGACGTGGGGTGTGTTTAGGCCCTTTAAGCGTAATACACAAACAAACTGCATTGGCGCGATACATACTATGTTTGTTTGATGGAATACAACGTTTAGTTAAAAAAATATCAATAACTAATTAATTAAAACATGAACATCCACGCAGTTTTACTGCGCATGTTGTGCCAGGTAAAGACGTAGGTTGCTAGCCTGTGTCGTCATAAACTAACTTGTTTGCAATATGAATTTTGGTCAAGTCAGTCTGTTGCTTGTCTCATTTTTACTTTGGGAGTTTACTGTTTGCATTGAGTAAAGTTTTAAAACGGCAATGCAGTCTTCTCGACATAAGAGTAAGGTATGGGAATATTTTAGTGTGGAAAAAGGGGCTGTCAACTGCTTATCGTGTAAACTACATTTAAGTCAGGGATCAACAGACACAAAAAAAGAAAAATACAACGAATCTTTGGTCGCATTTGAGGGAAAATCATCAAAAAGAATATCAAGAGTCCCAAAAACAAATATTAATAGAACATTAAGGTCATCCAACATTGGAAGAATCTTTCAATCAAGTTAGAAGGTGGAGTAACATAGATCCAAGATCAAAAGAATTAGACAGAATCATTTTGGAAATGATGGCTACAGACAACAGGCCCTTTGCCTTAGTGACTGCACCTGGCTTCCAGAGACTAATGGAAAAAGCTGAACCAAGGTATCAGCTGAAAAGCAAAAAATATTATAGAACCGATATGCTTGATCAAGTTTATTGTTTGGTTGAAAAAAAGATACGAGAATTGCTATGTGTGAAAAACACAAGACACTGTCTGTCAATTACAAGTGACTGCTGGTCTGGTTCGACACAAAGTTTAATGAGCCTTACAGTGCACTTCATTGACCGGAATGGAACCGCCGCCAAGCCATTTTTAATGCTAAGGCAATGATGGGTTCACACACTGGTCAGTATGTTAGCGACAATGTTACAGCACTGGCAGATTAATGAAAATAGAGTGTTTTTAGTGCTAAGAGATAGTGGATCAAATATGATTAAGGAAATGAAATTGATAGACATGCCAAGTTTGAGTTGTTTTGCTCATACATTGCAATTGGTCATAGAGGATGGGATAAAAACACAACGAACAGTGATCAACATTTTGGCAAGGTTAAGGAAAATTGCTACACATTCCAATCATTCTGTATTGGCCAAACAAAAACTCCAGGACATACAAGAGCAAATATCAGTACCAAATCCAAATATTACAATCTGTTGCAACAAGATGGAGCTCCTTTCTGGACATGTTGAAAAGAATGGAGAAGCAAAGAAGAGCATTGACTGTTTATGAAAGTGATAATGGAACAATCTCATGTGACATGTCCCTCCAGTGATGAATGGAAATTAATTGAAAATTTAATTGCTACACTGTCTTGAGCCATTCAAAACAATTACTTTGGAAATGAGCAAAAGTAATGCTTGTCTATCCATAATTTTACCAAATATTTGTGCATTAAAACTGCTTTTAAATAGAACAAAACAAAGAGGTAGTGATGGTGTGTATGCTAGACCCAGGGTTTAAAACCAAAGTGATGTCACCACTCTCTTCACAACAAGGGAAAGAATGGATTCTTGAAGAAATAAATGATCAAAACTCGTCTTCACCACAGTCGAGGAAGATTTGCTTGCAAGCCCAAAGCAGGAGTGCTGCAGCTCACAAGCCACAACAGAGTTGCTTGGATGCTGTGTTTGAGAGCTTGCTTGGTTCAAGTTCTATTGAATCTGGTCCAACTCATGAACTTGCACAATATTTAGGTGAACCAGTGCAAAAGAAAGATACAGACCCACATTTATGGTGGAAGAATAATAGTTGTTGTTTTCCTTCTTTGGAAGCTACAGCAAGAAAATACTTGAGTGCACCCCCCACTTCAATTCCAAGTGAACGGCTCTTCAGCGAAATTGGAAACATTTACTCTTCCCTAACTGGAATAAATGCAGAGAACAGGATTGTAAAAGTTGTAAATCCGGACGGTGATCGTTTAATTTTATTGAAAATCCGGACGTATTATGTTTTACGTGCGTCTGTCACCCAAGCTACCAAATCTTGTTATAAAGCGTATTACTACATAGAAACGGTTTTAAAGCTGCGATCTAATGTTTTATGTTCGTCGTGTGTTCGTAATTATCAGGTAACGAAATCGATCGAGTAACAAACATTGCCGTGCTGCAATTTGGTCATTGTGCGCTTAATTGTTACATCTTATTGCAACATAACTATTAACTATGACGTTTCATTACGTAACAATCGGGAGGAATGCGCCCACTTCTAACCAACCACGAGATCGAAACATCATGTATGACAGTATGAGCGTCACATTTTTATGCTCTGCGCCGGTGTAGGAAATAAAGGAAGACGCATGCGGTAGCATACAATTTAACACATAACAAGCGAGGCAATCGTTGTGAATTTATTCTCGTGAAAAATGACGTAATGAAACTCTGGTTCTCGTGCGGTGCCGACAAAGATGTTTTTTGGCTTCTGTCCAAGCTCGGCCGGGAAGATACTTTGTAATAATATATTACAATTTACGTTGGTTCCAATTTACTGAGCGTCGCTCCTCGCTCTTACATTAAAATTCACATAAACGCAATATACCTGCATTCAAAGTTTAAACTATTCTTGGTTGCTGGCTTAAAATATGTCGGGATTTATCAAAGGCATTATGACGTAATCATCGTTACATTTTTAATCCACGATGAACGTGCGTAAAACTTTTCAGTTGTTTCTACCGATTTAGATACGTCGTTTTAATAAATGTAATATCATTTTAAATTCACCACATAAAGGTTCCATGTGACATGATTTGTGACAAAATTTGTATAGTAGGTGTTAGAAAAATGCATTTTTTAATGTTTGCACGAACCGTTTCGTCATTTTAGCTATTCGCCGTGTTCTCGCAATGTAACCGATGCGGTTAAAATAGAGCGCACGTTTATGTCGTCAATAATTACGGAACAAAGAAATCAAAGAGTATATTGTCGGCCGAACGTAAGAAAGTTGATTTTAATATAAATAGGATTTATTTCTACTAAAAAAATCCGGACGTTTTTCGATGATCCGGACGGTGACATTATCACTGAAAAAGGGGTATTTTTACAATCCTGTGGAATGTATGCTACCGCACATGCGTTTTCCTTTCCTACGCCGGCACAGAGCGTAAAAATGTGACGCTCATACATGATGTTTTAATCTCGTGGTTGGTTAGAAGTGGGCACATTCCTCGCGATTGTTATATTATGAAACGTCATAATTGATAGTTATGTTGTAATACAAGTAACGTAACAATTTAATGAAAAAAAATGTTTCAATTCCTAGCGAAAGAATGTAATATTGAATACAACGCGTGTTTTAGCACTTTCTGTCTGGGTGCGTGTTTGCGGACATGGGGTCGTCATGACAACAAAACAGCCCAAATGGTTGCAAGCAAGCATCAAAAAAGGAGACCCTTGGACACGAGCTTTTGAGTTTGGGTTGGCACATCCCTAACTATTTGTGAATTTTCAAAGTTAATTTTAGATATGAATGCCAAAGTATCAAAATAAAACTTTACAGGGGTACCAAAAAGTCTTTTTAAAATTGAAAATTTTAATGGCTACCATCATCAGGAATACTTTTATTATGGCTTGCATAGTAAAATAGTGACGCAGTACTTTTTAGGCTAGGAACCACTGATTTAACTCAAAAATAAACAATTTTGAACATTTATTTCATCTTACCGTATTATTTGGAAGTCTTTGCTCCACAGCTACACAACTAGATTACGTGATCGCTTACCAGATATTTTATCTTTTTTGGCAGCAAATTGGTTATGACGCCGTATTTATTATTATTTACTGCCTGACAAGTTTTGGGGCTACGTGGCAACATAGAGATCTAAACCAGGGGTTCTTCAACTTTTTGAAGCACGCCCCCCTAATGAAGATCTCAACACACTTGCGCCCC
The DNA here is from genome assembly GCF_009617815.1 of Ciona robusta. Lineage (NCBI taxonomy): Eukaryota > Metazoa > Chordata > Ascidiacea > Phlebobranchia > Cionidae > Ciona > Ciona robusta. The sequence continues at coordinate 1,014,675 of NC_143242.1, forward strand.
CCCTTTTTGTTAAATTATTACAGTGGTGTTCAATTAATTACTGCCATGATCCACCACAGCCAAACCTGACATATTGGACATGTTTTAAACCGCGCCCCCTTGGTTGACTGTAACTGTATTATTGCGTAAAACCCCTTATCGCGATCAACGCAAAAGTGAAATCAAATAACCGTTCGGTTTACGTTTGCGTCGTATAGTTATTTACTAGGGATGTGCTGGAGTTGAAAAAGCTTGGGTTCGCCGAGCGCCGAGCTTCAACGAAAAGCTCGGCACGAGCCCGAGCACCTATGACGTCATCAAGGAGAAAGGCGTACGAGAACGCGTTCCTATTCAGCCGAAAAGCGTCGCTAATCAAAATAATACAGAACACATGGTTTGCGGTTAAAGAAACGTCTTGTTTCGTAATTTCTACTGTTTTCTACTGTAAAATTCATACAAAAAGTATTTAATTAAAAAATATAATTTCTACTGTAAAATTCATACAAAAAGTATTTAATTAAAAAAATATATATAATTGTTACAGCCAGTGGCGCAACTGGCAAGTTTCTACGCATGTTTATCTTGGATATGGTAACGGTTATTTACGTCAGAATAAACCTTTACGATCGTTACACCACAAACGAGATTGTTGAAAACAATCGTGTTTTATTTGCTTCTATACGATCTGCAGTTTGTGTATAATTTTTGTTTCTGATGATTAGTTTAAATGCAGGTAAATCGCGATTATGTGAGTTTTAATTGGTGGAAATATAAGAGCGAGGAGCGACGCTATCAGTAAGTTGGAACCAACATAAATTGTAATATGATATTACAAAGTATCTTCTCGGCCGAGCTTGGACAGAAGCCAAAAAACATCGTTTGATGGCACCGCACGAGAAACAAAGTTTCATTACAACATTTTTCACGAGAATAAATTCACAACGATTGCTTCGTTTGTTACGTGTGGAATGTATGCTACCGCATGCGTCTTCCTTTATTTCATACGCCGGCGCAGAGTGTAAAAATGTGACGCTGATACACGATGGTTTGATCTCGTGGTTGGTTTGGCTGCCCAATTTGTTCCTCCCGATTGTTATATTATGAAACGTCAAAATTAATAGTTACCTTGCGATAGGACACCTGACGTAATAATTGAATGAAAAATTGTTCCAATTCCAAGCGAAGGAATGTTATATTGAATGCAACGCGTGTGTGTGTGCGTCTTAGCATTTTCTGGTTGCGTGCGTGTCTGCGGTTAAGGGGGCTGCCATGTGGTTGCAAAACCGTGGTTGCAGCAATTTATAACATTTCTTTATAAAAAAGTTTAAGAGTTTTTGGCTTTTTATTTAAAATCTGATACGAAAACATTGGGCGCTCGTGTAATTCGACACCGGCTGTAATTCGATACGGGCAAATTGCTGACGTTGCGATTCGTTACTTGCGAGAGAGCAAATTCACAACGAACGAAAAACAACTAAAGAGAAAGCTACGCTGACCAGTCTCGTTATCTCTTAGTAGCTTCACTTTTTTTTCATTTTTAATATTTTTCGCTCTCGCGTGCAACATTATAGCAATAGCATAAGGCTCGGCGCTCGGCCCAGTTTTCAGCCGAGCGCCGAGCGTTAAAAAAGGAGACGCTCGGGCACGAGCTTTTGAGTTCGGGCTCGGCTCGGCACATCCCTATTATTTACCATATTTACCATGTTTTTCTTAGCCAGGTAGACTGTTTGTTACGAAATAGTAGGGATTCCTTGTATCATAATAGCGATTGTTTCGCATGGGAATTAATTACGACATAATAGCAATTCACACGGCGATTATTTGCGTCATAATAGGGATTGACACCTCATCATTTACCATGTGTAAGGGGTTTAAAAACAGACTTAAAGGTTTGCTATTTTAATTTAACTTTTGCGTGCGACGTATTTAAGCCTTTTGAACATCAATGTAATACCGCTTCATTTTATAGTTTTTTTGCGCACCTCTTCCGAGTGTTTCATGCCCCCAGTTTAAGAACCACTGATCTAATCATATAGATAGAAAACTAAAGTCACGTGACAAACTAACTTTACGTCGAAACCAAAGTTAGTATAGACCAAGTTAGGAAACGGATTGTAAAACAACGAATTCTGTTAACCATTGTCTCCGCGTCTATGACGTCATAGTTGCCGCCATTACGGAGCCCACGGCATAGTATTTTATTATTGCTGGGTGCTGTTTTTGCGCACGGTAGTGGTCAGCATGGTAGTGGTCATATAGATCCTTTTTCGTCGAACAGTTGTTCTTGGCTTTGTTGTTGTTGTTGTTGTTGCTGATAGGGCGATTATTTTCCGCACTTATCCTAATTCTCAATTCTAGCATTTTCCTTTAATCTCTTGATTGAAATCAAATCGTAATATATATTTATAATTTTTAGACTGAATTTTCAGATTTAAAACCGCACGATGAGCGATTAATTAACGATTACTTTCCTCATGCACTTTACATAACGGAAACACTGTCTGGAGTTTGGCAGGAAACGACGGCACGTGTTGTATCCACACAACGATTCACGACTGAATCAAACTATTAGCATTTGTGGGGACGCATTAAATGCACTACTCTTATACCGTATTGTCATTAATCGTAATTGAAACATTGTTTTTAATTCAACATCATATGATTAATATTAACTTCTAACATTACTTAATTACTGCGTGATTACGGTTCGTCAAAATTCATGAAAACAAACTTTTTTAAGCGACGACAACGTTAACTAGTGTATTTTTACAATAAACACATGGTACAGGAGTTGTACAAAGTGTATTTACACATATTCTTTACCAATCACTCAATCCTCATACGTCTTAAGTTTCATTAGTTATAATACATGTAGGTAAATACATGCTGCCTACTGCTCCACAGTCACCAATGTCGACTAGAACCAATGGCGGACACTTGGTCAATATTTGGGGGTGCTGACAACGAGAGGTCGGCCGAAATTTATGTTTTACCGATAATCGGTATCGGTAAAAATGCGCGGATAATACACTGATATATAAAATAGTTCGTGCGAAGCGACGTACGTCCTACTTGACCTTTACATTTGTTGTAGTTTAGCCTTCCCGTGCCTCTTGTTTAGCCTTCACGTGGGCTGTAGTTTAGCCTTTACGTGCGTTGTAGTTTAACGTCCACGTGCGTCGTAGTTTAAATTTATGAATGTCGACTCTCATAGTTTACGTTTAGTATTCACGTTGGTCGTCACTCCCAAAGTTATTTAAGAAAAGCAACACATATAACGTTACCTACTGAGAACGTGCAGAACAACCATTTCTTTTCTTTATTATAACTTGCAATATCGTGAATACAGTTATTAATTTGATTTAATACTGATCATTTCATATGTTTTGTTATAGTGACAATTATCGGTTTTAATGGAAAAAAAATTATATCGGTCGGTCTCTACTAAATCCAGACAAAGCGTATGAAAAAGATATTTTTAGCACGAGCGCCGAGGCGAGTGATGATGACGTTTTCAAGGAAAAAGGCGTACGAGAATCGTACCTGATTAATCGAAAAGCAACGCTAATAAAAATCATACAGAACACGTGGTTTACGCTCAAACGCTGCTTGATAAAGAGAAGACGCGTTTCATGAATTCCAGTGTGGCAAGATGCAGAAATCATATAAAAAACTATATTAGTAATAATTGTTAATAACATAAGTTTTTACGGTGGTTAATAAGCAAGCTACATTGCTGTTCACTTATTATTACTATCTTTTCTCCCATGTTTCAAAGGACAGCGTTTTTGGCATTAAGCCAACGATTTTTCGTGCAGTGCTGATTGTTGACCGTATCGCACCAAAGTTCTGCCCCGATCAAAGCACGATTGCCGCTACGCTCATCTCGTGCGATTCGTTACTTTTCAGAGCAAATCGAACGAAAATTAATTAAAGATAAAGTCAAGCTCGCTTGAATAATGTTAGTTGCTTCTCTTTCTTCAATTTTAATATTTTTCAGCCTCGCGTCATCGCGTGTGTTTTTATACCAATCGCATACGGGAATTTCCCGTTTTCTAATGGGAATTGGTTATCCTCGGTAAACACGACCATGAAGCCCTGCTGCACATGACGGATTATTTTTAATTAACATCAGCTTTTCTATTTGAATTACTGATCGTAACTACAATATTTTAAGTGCGCACGTCCTCTAGACAAACCCGGCGGCAGAGATTTTAAGCGCGCGAGTTAGCACTTCTATTGTTTATTTTATTGGGGGTGCTTGCGCACCCGCTCGCACCCCCCAGTGTCCGCCGTTGACTAGAACCCGTTTTGTTGGTTACTTCAGATTTGTTTTTGATCGAGCCCAGTCGACCGTTGTAGTAAAAGGATTAATTAATATAGCAGGGTGGGGGTAGATGGGACACCTTTTCATTTTGTTTTTTCATTTGGTAGTAAACAAAGAACATTTATTGAATTATAAAACCGTATCTTCACGACTTCCACAGACCGTTGTTAAATGTTTAAAACTCGATCAGGCTATTTGGATATTATGTGCTAAAGGTGTCCCATGTTCCCCGATTCTACTATCTTATGCTAATTAGTTTAAAACGTTCTCGTTTATTAGATCTGTGATCTCTTGTATTAGCATAAATCTGGCATTTATGCGGTAGACAATGGCAATTGTGACGTAACATTACTAGCTGTTAGGGATGTGCTGAAGTTGTAAAAGCTCGGTTTCGCCGAGCTTCAACGAAAAGCTCGGCATAAGCCTGAGCACCTATGACATCATTAAGGAGAAAGCCGTACGAAAATGCATTCCTATTCCGCAGAAAAGCGTTGCTAATCAAAATAATACAAGGCACGTGGTTTGAAGTTAAAAGACACTGGCGTAAAGTTACGGGGTTGCAGGGTTGCCTGGCAACCCTTTGGTTTTTCTGGACCAATAATGAGTAAGGAATTACTTTCGACTTCGACCAAACGAAGACGTCATTATTACTGTGTTATTTTTACAGGAGTGCGTTCAACTGGTAAGCACATATTTAATGGGTTGCAAATCAAAAACTGTTTTTTTATCGGCGCATAGACCTTTTTTTCTGTTTTATTGCAACCCTAACGTTTAGTAAAATTTTACGCCTATGTTAAAAGACGCCTCGTTTCGTAATTCCCAGTAATGCAAATTGTAAAATTCATATAAAAAATATTTAATTAAAACTATTTATAACTGCCAGTGTGGCAACCAGCGCGTTCAAAAAGGGTATGTCATGCAGATATTTACGTCCAGTCAACGTTACCTCTGACGCGATACAAACGCCTAAGGTAGGCGTGCCCAACCTTTTTTGTCCCAAGATCTACTTTTCAACTAACCAACTGCACGCGGTCTACCAGCTAGCGTCAACGTATGCCGAAATATCTCTTGTATGCGTTTATCCCCTGTATAAGCAACTGCAGCGGTTCAATGAACCATGCTCATGGTTTTAACTTATCAGCAACAAAACTACTTTAATTACTACACAAATTTCAATGACTTCGTTACCAAAAGTAACAATCAAAAAACGTCACACATACAATTGTTGCGTCACACCTCACACGTCATCTTTAGCGGAGCTTAGTTGTGTTTTTGCAGGAAAATCCCTCTCATAGCCCCATGTACCGTTCTAAAGTGCTGCTCCTGATTTGCTTCTTTTGCCCTACGGTACCGTTGCGTTGCATATAGGGATGCACATTACAGAATTTCGAATCCGTGAGATTCGAATCCTTTTGTATTCGAATCTAATTACGGGATTCGGTATTCTGTTTAATGACATCATTACACGTCATCTCATATACTATATTAACAATTTTTGAAAGTTATTAATTTTGAAAAAAAATATTTTTGTGTTTGTGGGACTTTCGAGAGTAAACGTTTCGTAACGTCTTTTCATAGCCTGCTATACGTTTCATGACGCAAAAACTACTCAATAGTACAATTTTTGATCATTTTACAACTCAAGATCCAACAAGGCTGTTATGAAAGGGTCAATAAACTGACTTTTGTGGGTAAAATTTTTTTTTCCTATAAATATAAAAAGATTCGAAATTCTAGATTCGGAATTCTAGATTCGAATTAAAGTATTCTAGGATATCCTAGAAGACCTAATTATTCTGTAATGTGCATCCCTAGTTGCATATTAAACAAACAGGCTTTGAATACAAATAAACAGGAAAAAACAACCGTCCTCCTATTTAGCGATAAAATGATAGGTCTCGGCTCGTTATCTCTCTGCCATGCTACTAACGTTTGTTGCGATCGCTTGTCAAAAGTCGGAAGGGATCAAAATTTTTGGGAATATAGTCAAAAATACTTAGTTTGAAGCACAGAGATTTACTAGTGTACAAATCATGCAGACCAGGTTAAGGAAATTATTGTAAAATAATCACCATTGTTCCGATTGTTACGTCATAGTAGTCGTTAGGGATGTGCTGAAGTTGAAAAAGCTCGGGTTCGCCGAGCGCCGAGCTTCAACGAAAAGCTCGGCACGAGCCCGAGCCCGAGCACCTATGACGTCATCAAGGAGAAAGGCGTACGAGAATGCGTTCCTATTCAGCCGAAAAGCGCCGCTAATCAAAATAATACAGAACACGTGGTTTGCGGTTAAAGACGCGTCTCGCTTTTCATAATTCCTACTGTTGCAAAATGTAAAATTCATACAAAAAATATTTAATTAAAAAATTATTTATAACTGTTACAGCCAGTGGCACAACTAGCAAGTTTCTACGCATGTTCATCTTGGATAATGTAACGATTATTTACGTCAGAATAAACCTTTACGATCGTTACATCACAAACAAGATTGTTGGAAAACAATCGTGTTTTATTCGCTTCCATACGATCTGTAGTTGGTGTATAATTTTTGTTTCTGATGATTAGTTTGATGCAGGTAAATCGCGATTATGTGAATTTTAATTGGTGCAAATATAAGAGCGAGGAGCGACGCTATCAGTAAATTGGAACCAACATAAATTGTAATATGATATTACAAAGTATCGTCCCGGTCGAGCTTGGACAGAAGCCAAAAAACATCGTTTGATGGCACCGCACGAGAACCAGAGTTTCATTACGTCATTTTTCACGAGAATAAATTCACAACGATTGCTTCGTTTGTTACGTGTGGAATGTATGCTACCGCATGCGTCTTCCTTTATTTCATACGCCGGCGCAGAGTGTAAAAATGTGACGCTGATACACGATGTTTTGATCTCGTGGTTGATTGGGCTGCCAACTTGGGCAGTGGGCACATTCCTCCCGATTGTTATATTATGAAACGTCATAATTAATAGTTACGTTGCGATAGGACACGTGACGTAACAATTGAATGAAAAATTGTTGTGTGGAATGTATGCTACCGCATGCGTCTTCCTTTATTTCATACGCCGGCGCAGAGTGTAAAAATGTGACGCTGATACACGATGTTTTGATCTCGTGGTTGATTGGGCTGCCAACTTGGGCAGTGGGCACATTCCTCCCGATTGTTATATTATGAAACGTCATAATTAATAGTTACGTTGCGATAGGACACGTGACGTAACAATTGAATGAAAAATTGTTCTAATTCCAAGCGAAGGAATGTTATATTGAATGCAACGCGTGTGTGTGCGTCTTAGCACTTTCTGGCTGCGTGCGTGTCTGCGGTAAAGGTGGCTTAGGGGTTGCAAAACCCTGTGGTTGCAAAACCGTGGTTGCAGCAATTTATATTATTTCATTATAAAAAAGTTTAAGAGTTTTTGGCTTTTTATTTAAAATGTGATACGAAAACATTGGGCGCTCGTGTAATTCGACACCTGCTGTAATTCGATACGGGCAAATTCGCTGACGTTGCGATTCGTTACTTGCGAGAGAGCAAATTCACAACGAACGAAAAATAATTAAAGAGAAAGCTACGCTGACCAGTCTCGTTATCTCTTAGTAGCTTCACTTTTTTCATTTTTAATATTTTACGCTCTCGCGTGCAACATTATAGCATAAGGCTCGGCGCTCGGCCAAGTTTTCAGCCGAGCGCCGAGCGTCAAAAAAGGAGACGCTCGGGCACGAGCTTTTGAGTTCGGGCTCGGCTCGGCACATCCCTAGTAGTCGTCATCTTGGATTTTTTGCTTGCTGCCGCACAGGTACGCCCTCTTAACACGGTCCGTGTTTTTTGTACAAAGTATTAATAAAATTAATGATTTGGCAATTATAACGCCACAGCAGATTTTTTGATTTTTTTTTATTACACCTGTCGTGGTCGACCTGAGATAAGTCCGCGGACTACCGGTAGACTGCGGTCGACGGGTTGGGCACGCCTGGCCTAAGATATTTGTCTTGCACACTAATATATATCTATTCTATCTTATACGGTTAATTAAGACTAATATTACATTGTTTATACTAAATTAGAAACGTTTTTTTAATAAATGAAACATTGGTGTAAGTTTTACGCATGTCCATCGTGGATAATGTAACGATTATTTACGTCAGAATAACTTTGAAAAACTATTACGATTGTTACATTACAAACGAGAAGGCACATCCCTACTAGCTGTCATAATACACTTACGGTATTTAATTGCGCAATAATAGGGATTGTGACTAATGCAATACGTAACAATTCAAACCAATATTTCAACTCGTGTTTGTTCGAAGACTGTAGATCAGTGTATTACCAAATATAAAATACCAACAGTCTTAAAGCACTATTAAATTTCTGGTAAGACAACTCATCACAGGTAGTGCGAGGTTTTGTGTAGTTGGTAATTGCCGATAAGTTTTATTAAACCAAAGAAAGCAATTCTAGTAGAGCATTTCTTACTTAAACTAGCTTCTGGTAATAAACTAGTGATATTAATAATATCAATGTTGCCCAACACATAAAGGCTTATAAGCAAAACTTTATTTTAATCGCCAAATGTTTAGCCCTGTGACAGTTAGTGCTGCGATTCGTTGCCAGGTGTCGCTGAGCGCAACTTTCAACGTCCAAATTGTCGCGAGAAAATTAATCATTCTGACGTCATAATACGTCACATCAGTGGCCGTATTTTCGTTACATATTTTCGTTAACGTATAGCTCTAAACGAATATCGGCGCGCGCCAAAGCAGGGGCGCAACCAGGGGGGCTGTTTTGCTGTCATGACAGCCCCCTTTTCCGCAGACACGCACGCAGCCAGAAAGTGCTAAGAGGCACACATACGAGTTGCACTTAATATTACATTCCTTCGCTTAAAATTCGAACAATTTTTCGTTCAATTGTTACGTCACTTGTCCTATTGTAACGTAACTATTAATTATGACGTTTCATAATATAACAATCTGGAGGAATGTGCTAACTGCCCAACCAACCACGAGATCGAAACATCGTGTATCAGCATCACATTTTTATGCTCTGGCCGGGGTAGGAATTAAAGGAAGACGCATGTGGTAGCATACATTCAACACTTAACAAACGAAGCAATCGTTGTGAATTTATTCTCGTGAAAAGTGACGTAATAAAACTCTGGTTCTCGTGCGGTGCCAACGAACACGTTTTTTGGCTTCTGTCCAAGCTCGGCCGTGGCGATACTTTGTAATATCATATTACAATTTGCGTTGGTTCCAATTTACTGATAGCGAACAGCCCCCCTGGTTGCGCCCCTGATTATAAATAAAACATATCATCAATTTATGGGTTTTATAGAAATGGATCAAAGTTTTTGTTTATATTTCATGCAATATCGGGTTGTTTAGACGTCATAATTCCAAGTGTATTCCAGAACGTGCAAAACATGCTTTCCTTTCCCTATATTTCCCCAATTACTATTTTTTCTCTAACTTTGTGTCCTACTCCTCCAAGTCTCTCTTTTAAAAATGAGAGAATGTTTTGTTCGCAGAGAGCACTTTACCTCTCGCCTGTTTCTTTTTACAAAACGAGAGAATGCTTTGTGAACACGATTTGCATGCGTTATAGAAGAGAACCACGCCGATAGAAGAGAACCACGCCGAGGGCTTTTACCCATTAAATAGCGGGGTTAAGGTTTTCTCTAGCATAAAACAGTGCGAAAAACAAGGTTATAACAAACTGTAACATACGTAATTTATCACTATTGCGACATAACATACCCCGATTGTGACATATTAAATCGTTAACCTTACACAAGTCGGGTGAATTATGGTGGCGAAGCATGTTTTAGGGCATTTTCAAAGTTAGCTTTCTGTACAAACGCCCAAGGTTTTTGCAAAAAAATGCAGGTATCAGTAAGGCCTATAGAACATTTTAAAACCAAAATTTCGGTGGCCATCAGCTAAAGGATATAGATGTATAATACATGTGTAACACAGTGTAAGTCTCACTTTTGCAATTGTATTGATCACCAACAGCATAAACCATAATATCTTAAGCTCCCCAAGATTATTATGAAATATTTTGAAAATTGTTCACCACTTACCAGAATTGCTGAATAACTGCAACAACTTCGTGAAAAGAACTCCCATTATTCCTTCCAGAAACAGGAATGCCTACTATAACGAAATGCTCCGCATACTTCGATACGTTTAATCGTACTTAAAGTATTGGATTAAATTGAAATTATTGCAACTTCTACGTTCTTCAGATCCTGGTGAAATAATTAAACTTACCATTAATTTCAGAAAATACACGCAAACTTTTCCACCAGAGGGCGCTGAGTCTATATATTGTTTTCGTGGGGAGTTGAAAGATTTCAACAATGAAAGATTTCAGTCAAAATAGATGCCAATATTTCCAAAATCAAAATAGATGATTTTTGGGTAATACCACGAATTAGTACTATCATTCCTTTATTAATTGACACCAATTTAAAAAAATATAATAAAACACACGAGGAGTTATTTAACTATCCGCACAACAAGTGAAATTTTACAAATTCGAAAACACACAGGATAAGATGGGACAGTTTGAAATTATTGTTAATTTTGATTATTAAGTGTATTTATAAATAGGAATATACGTAAATAACACGAAATAATGCTGTGCGCTTGAAAATTAAGTCTAAACATTCTTTTTCTTGCTCTACTGCTATAGTTTTTGGTTAATGCTTTAACGCTCAGGCTGGAAGCTTTCCGAAAATCCCCTTAGTATGACGTAGTTAGATATTTCTATGAGGTCGTCGAGCGTGTCGATGTTATTGCGCAATTTTATTTAACTGTTTCGTGTTATTTAAAAGTTTGAGGTAGGCCTGGAGCATATTTGTTGTTTAGTGTTATTTTAAAGTTGGAAGTAGGCCTGGAGCATATTTGTTGTTTAGTGTTATTTAAAAGTTTGAGGTAGGCCTGAAGCATATTTGTTGTTTCGTGTTATTAAATTGTTTAGTGTTATTTTAAAGTTGGAGGTAGGCCTGGAGCATATTTGTTGTTTCGTGTTATTTTAAAGTTGGAAGTAGGCCTGGAGCATATTTGTTGTTTCGTGTTATTAAATTGTTTAGTGTTATTTTAAAGTTGGGGGTAGGCCTGGAGCATATTTGTTGTTTAGTGTTATTTTAAAGTTGGAGGTAGGCCTGGAGCATATTTGTTGTTTCGTGTTATTTTAAAGTTGGAAGTAGGCCTGGAGCATATTTGTTGTTTAGTGTTATTAAATTGTTTAGTGTTATTTTAAAGTTGGAAGTAGGCCTGGAGCATATTTGTTGTTTAGTGTTATTTTAAAGTTGGAAGTAGGCCTGGAGCATATTTGTTGTTTCGTGTTTTTAAATTGTTTAGTGTTATTTCAAAGTTGGAAGTAGGCCTGGAGCATATTTGTTGTTTCGTGTCGTTTAATTGTTTAGTGTTATTTTAAAGTTTGAGGTAGGCCTGGAGCATATATTTGTTGTTTCGTGTTATTAAATTGTTTAGTGTTATTTTGAAGTTGGAAGTAGGCCTGGAGCATATTTGTTGTTTAGTGTTATTTTAAAGTTGGAGGTAAGCCTGGAGCATATTTGTTGTTTAGTGTTATTTTAAAGTTGGAGGTAGGCCTGGAGCATATTTGTTGTTTCGTGTTATTTTAAAGTTGGAGGTAGGCCTGGAGCATATTTGTTGTTTCGTGTTATTAAATTGTTTAGTGTTATTTTAAAGTTGGAGGTAGGCCTGGAGCATATTTGTTTTTTCGTGTTATTTATTTGTTTAGTGTTATTTTAAAGTTTAAGGTAGGCCTTGAGCATATTTGTTGTTTATATAAGAGTTTAATGTTTTGTATGCAATATTTCCAATCTAGAACACAAGTTATGTTTTGAATGCAATATTATAGACGGGTCTTCGTTTGTAAGATAACCGCACACTCATGTGGGCTTGACGAAAGGCGCATGCGACATAGCAACTGTGACGTCACTGGCGGGGCAATCGGATTTGACCGTTTCTCATTACACGGACTCGCCGAACCCGCGTAATTTTAATTTGTCTCATCCCTAAGTATTTCTGAATACGTTTACGTTTGTATGAGCGTTTAAAAAGCACATATTTAAACGGTTGCAAACCGAAAACAAAGGGTTGCAAAGACTTCCTTTTTTTCTGGTTTTTGCAACCCTAACGTTTAGTAAAACTTTACGCCTATGGCAATAGGCATGAGCAATATACAATCTGTTAAGATGATTGCTTCTAAATTTTGAATCAGGTAATGTCCTATATATTATGATGTTATTGATAAATGTTTTGTGTGCTGACCGAATGCCTCAATTAGGTTGTTACGTTACAGGTATGGCCGTATGTGTGCTTTCCATACCTGTACATAACTACCGATATCGATGTGTTCAATTCAACTTATTTATTTTGATGTATTAATGCCAATGCATACATACAGAGACTGCTGCTGCTGCCAGGGATCATGTAGGTTAACGAAGGGTTACTAGTTATTGTACTACCCATTTTATGTGTTCAATTGGTTGTGTTGTGTGCTATAATGGGGTTTAACTCAATAAGTTTTTTTTTACTTTATAGTAAAGTGGCTTAATAAAACACAATGGGGTACTTGGGGTAAGAAAGGACAAACCTCCTAGCCCGCTAAAAAAAGACAATTTATTTCAAACAACTTTTCTGGGTAAAAACAATATTTATGTGGCATATTTTTTATACTAACTTTAATTCTAAATGATAATTCTTTTTCGGTAAAACACAAATTACTAAATTAAACAAAAAATTGAAAACTTTTTATAGGGCTTGTTAAACTTTTTTTTGTGAGAAGGGCTTTCGTGATAAACTTATTATTAATGCAGTTATTTGCTACATATTTAAGTAACTTGCTGCTTGTATGTTTAAATTTTTAGGGAATATTTGATATACACCTCTTTTTCTTGTTTTTTTTACCCCGATATTGCCTTATAAAACAGGGGTGAAAAAAGCAACTGTTTTTTTCTGTTTTTATTTTTTCTACTACAACCAATATTAAATTTGTGATAAAACTGATTTTAAAGGTATAGTATTTCAAATAAATTATTGATTTAATTATTTCTAAAGGTAATCAAGTATTAAAAACAGTTATTTACAGTTTTGCCTACATTTTCTGATGATGTAATTTATGTTTTAGGTTAAGACTGTTTAGTTGCAGGTCATTTTTAAATTATGTTGCTGAATTTAGTTTAGACTGTACTTTAGATTTAAAACATTTAGTTAATTTAAGTGTAGTACTTCAGTTACTTGTTGAGCTTTATATAGGTTATACAACTTAAAATATTTTTGTTTATATTTATTACATAGAAAAAAAATCGAAAGTTTATGCTTTCCGTTTTTTATTATCCCACTTGACTATATTCCAATTTAGATTTATAATAGGATTACAGACTTACAGTTATAGTGTACAGTTGTAAAGTAATGTATTCTGCCAGTATCAATCTGAAAACTACATTGCTCACAAACAAAATCTGTGGTTCTTTAGGCTTCCTAAGACAATAAAGGCTATAGTAAAGTGGGGTAATAAAAAACAATGGGCTACTTGGGGTAAGAAAGGACAACCCTCCTAGCCCGCTAAAAAATTATTTTATCGCAAACAGCTTTTGTGGGTAAAAAGGAAATTTATTGGGCTTATTTTTTATTCTAACTGTTCTTCTAGGTGGTAATTATTTTTTCGGTAAAGCACAAATTATTAAATCAAACAAAAAATTTACAAAAAAAACTTTTAATGGGGTTTGCTAAACTTTTTTTGTGAGAAGGCCTTTCGTGATATATTTATTATGAATGCAGGTATTTGTAATAAAAAACAACTGTGTTTTTTTCTGTTTTTGTTTTTTCTGGGTAACACTAAAAGAGGGAAAAGGGAAAAGAGGGAAAAGGGAAAGGAGGGAAATGGACACTACAAGGGGAAATAGGGAAAAGAGGGGAAAAGGGTAAACCTGCATTTCTAAAAAAGGGGAAAAGGAAAAGAGGGAAAACAGGGAAATGCTGCTTAGTAAAAAACGATATTTTTTAAATTTGATTTTATTTACTTAACTTTAAAATTAGAAAAAGGGAACAGCAGAAAATTAATACTAACAAGGGAAAAGATGAAAAATAAAGAAAAGAGGGAAACAGGGAAAAGGAGGGGCGAAAGGAAAACAGAAAAAAAGGGGAAAACTGTCTTCCCTCTTTTTCCTGTTTTCCCTCTTTACGACTGTTCCCATCTTTTCCCACTTTTCCCTCTTTTCAACTGTTTCCCTGTTTTCCTTTTCCCTTTTTCCCTCTTTTTCTTTTCCACCATTTTCCCTGTTTTCCCTCTTTTCTTTACTTTTTATCTTTTCCCTTGGGTTAGTATTGATTTTCTCCTGTTCCCTTTTTCTAATTATCAAAGTTAAGTAAATAAAATATAAAAAAATCTAATTTTTTTTACTAAGCAGCATTTCCCTGTTTTCCCTCTTTTCCTGTTTCTCTCCTTTAGGAATGCAAGTTTTCCCTTTTCCCCTCTTTTCCCTATTTCCCCTTGTAGTGTCGATTTCCCCCTTTTCCCTCTTTTCCCTTTTCCCTCTTTTCCCTTTTCCCTCTTTTAGTGTTACCCGTTTTTTCTACCCCAACCAATACTAACTTTGTGATAAAATTAATTTTAAAATGTAAATTAAATTATTTTAATTAATGATTTAATTGATTTTAAAGGTAATTAAGTATCAAAATCAGACATTTTACAGCTTTGCCCACATTTTCTGATAATGTAATTTATGTTTTAAGTTAAGGCTGTTTAATTAGCTCATTTTCATGATTATTGCTGAATTTACTTTAGATAAAGTTAAGATGTCATTTAGATTTTCAAAAGTCTTTATAATTTAGTTAAAACCATAAATTTATAATTTAGTTAAATCAAGTATAATGCTCTGGTTACTTCATGTGCACTACGTAGGTTATTAAATTTATGGGCTTTTTTTTAGTCTAATAAATGTTATTTGCGGGTAAGCTTATGTTTAAAAGGAAGTAGTGAAGTAAAACTATAAAAGAAAAAAAAAGGAAAGTTGAGGTTTCTGAGAAAATAGAGACTACATAGTGCATAGGTTGTATGACTAATATATTTGTATTATTACCCTGTACTTCCAATATTTTTTTCTCAGGGTAGGCCTGCATACCCTGCACCATATAAATCGACGCCAGTGGCTTAATGTATGCGTAAATCAAACCAAAAGTTTTAATTCACCACTTCCATTGGCCTGCGGTAGCAACAATAATCTATGTTTTGAAATTTGAATCTTATCTACAATAATCTACTTGCCTGGCTATCGGGCACACTTTGGTTGCAATGCAGGCGCCTAAACCACTAAGCCACGACGCCAGCAGTATACTAGATACTACTTTACTGATATTGTGAAATATGTATTAGCATAAATACAACAAAATAAATAAGTTGAATTGAACACATCGATATCGGTAGCTATGTACAGGTATGGAAAGCACACATACGGCCATACCTGTAACGTAACAACCTAATTGAGGCATTCGGTCAGCACACATAACATTTATCAATAACATCATAATATATAGGACATTACCTGATTCAAAATTTAGAAGCAATCATCTTAACAGATTGTATATTGCTCATGCCTATTGCCATAGGCGTAAAGTTTTACTAAACGTTAGGGTTGCAAAAACCAGAAAAAAAGGAAGTCTTTGCAACCCTTTGTTTTCGGTTTGCAACCGTTTAAATATGTGCTTTTTAAACGCTCATACAAACGTAAACGTATTCAGAAATACTTAGGGATGAGACAAATTAAAATTACGCGGGTTCGGCGAGTCCGTGTAATGAGAAACGGTCAAATCGGATTGCCGCGCCAGTGACGTCACAGTTGCTATGTCGCATGCGCCTTTCGTCAAGCCCACACGAGTGTGCGGTTATCTTACAAACGAAAATCCGTCCATCGGAAATAGTAGGTTTCTAGAACGAAATATCGCGGAAATAAACTGCCTAAATCGTTTCCAACACTGCTTTATATTTATATACAATGTTTTCCCCAGCCAAGCAGCATATTTATTACGAATTAGTAGGGATTTACATGTGGATTCATTGCATCATAATAGCGGTTGTTTGAACCTGGCAATTGATTACGACATAATAGCAATTCACACGTTGATTATTGACTTCATAATAGCAATTCACACGTTGATTATTGACTTCATAATAGCGATTCACACGTGAATTATTTAGCAAACAGGAGTTTAAATACCAGTTGAACGCATTTGTGTCGTGAATGACGCATCGGTATTAACATATTTTAACGAACGTAAACGAAGTTTGTTCGCAGTAATAATAGCGTCTTCGTTTGGTCGAACGTAATTCCTTACGCATTATTAGTATGGAGAAAATCAAAGGGTTGCCAGGCAATCCTGCAACCCCGTAACTTTACGCCAGTGCCTATTGCATGAAACCACTTCCGAGCTGTGGTATTGCATTTGCCATTTACATTTACCATCTGATTTTACTCAATATATTGCATTCAAAACATAACTTGTGTTCTAGATTGGAAATATTGCATACAAAACATTAAACTCTTATATAAACAAGAAATATGCTCAAGGCCTACCTTAAACTTTAAAATAACACTAAACAAATAAATAACACAAAAAAAACAAATATGCTCCAGGCCTACCTCCAACTTTAAAATAACACTAAACAACAAATATGCTCCAGGCCTACCTCCAACTTTAAAATAACACTAAACAATTTAATAACACGAAACAACAAATATGCTCCAGGCCTACTTCCAACTTTAAAATAACACTAAACAACAAATATGCTCCAGGCCTACCTCCAACTTTAAAATAACACTAAACAACAAATATGCTCCAGGCCTACCTCCAACTTTAAAATAACACTAAACAACAAATATGCTCCAGGCCTACTTCCAACTTTAAAATAACACTAAACAATTTAATAACACTAAACAACAAATATGCTCCAGGCCTACTTCCAACTTTAAAATAACACTAAACAACAGATATGCTCTAGGCCTACCTCCAACTTTAAAATAACACTAAACAACAAATATGCTCCAGGCCTACCTCCAACTTTAAAATAACACTAAACAACAAATATGCTGCAGGCCTACCTCCAACTTTAAAATAACACTAAACAATTTAATAACACGAAACAACAAATATGCTCCAGGCCTACTTCCAACTTTAAAATAACACGAAACAACAAATATGCTCCAGGCCTACCTCCAACTTTAAAATAACACTAAACAACAAATATGCTCCAGGCCTACCCCCAACTTTAAAATAACACTAAACAACAAATATGCTCCAGGCCTACCTCAAACTTTAAAATAACACAAAACAATTTAATAACACGAAACAACAAATATGCTCCAGGCCTACTTCCAACTTTAAAATAACACGAAACAACAAATATGCTCCAGGCCTACCTCCAACTTTAAAATAACACTAAACAACAAATATGCTCCAGGCCTACCCCAACTTTAAAATAACACTAAACAACAAATATGCTCCAGGCCTACCTCCAACTTTAAAATAACACTAAACAATTTAATAACACGAAACAACAAATATGCTCCAGGCCTACTTCCAACTTTAAAATAACACGAAACAACAAATATGCTCCAGGCCTACCTCCAACTTTAAAATAACACTAAACAACAAATATGCTCCAGGCCTACCCCCAACTTTAAAATAACACTAAACAACAAATATGCTCCAGGCCTACCTCAAACTTTAAAATAACACAAAACAATTTAATAACACGAAACAACAAATATGCTCCAGGCCTACTTCCAACTTTGAAATAACTCTAAACAACAAATATGCTCCAGGCCTACTTCCAACTTTGAAATAACACTAAACAATTTAATAACACGAAACAACAAATATGCTCCAGGCCTACCTCCAACTTTAAAATAACACTAAACAACAAATATGCTCCAGGCCTACCCCCAACTTTAAAATAACACTAAACAACAAATATGCTCCAGGCCTACCTCCAACTTTAAAATAACACTAAACAATTTAATAACACGAAACAACAAATATGCTCCAGGCCTACTTCCAACTTTAAAATAACACGAAACAACAAATATGCTCCAGGCCTACCTCCAACTTTAAAATAACACTAAACAACAAATATGCTCCAGGCCTACCCCCAACTTTAAAATAACACTAAACAACAAATATGCTCCAGGCCTACCTCAAACTTTTAAATAAAACTAAACAACAAATATGCTCCAGGCCTACTTCCAACTTTAAAATAACACTAAACAACAAATATGCTCCAGGCCTACTTCCAACTTTAAAATAACACTAAACAACAAATATGCTCCAGGCCTACCTCAAACTTTTAAATAACACGAAACAGTTAAATAAAATTGCGCAATAACATCGACACGCTCGACGACCTCATAGAAATATCTAACTACGTCATACTAAGGGGATTTTCGGAAAGCTTCCAGCCTGAGCGTTAAAGCATTAACCATAGTTTTTAACATGTTACCTATACATTATATTATTGCATAACAATTGGTATTGTTTGAACGACAATGGGTAATGTTCGAACATCAGTGGATAAATATTGTATCCTACAAATGTATATGAACTTGTAATAACAAAAAAATGATAATAACTATTGATAAAGTTTACATTTTTGCTACAAATTGGGTATTGCTACACTGTTTTTCGCACAAGCCACTTCTCATAAATTATCTCCAAGTGCAAATGACTGAATTTCGAATATATTTTCAAAATATTATCTTTTTATTATATCAGTATCTTATGTTTAAATATCCCCTGAAGTATTAATTATTGAATTAAAAGCAAACTTTTCAAAGTTTGGCAATGAAAACATACAAAATTACAATGTGGGGGAAGATGGGACTCTAAATAAAAATATATTTACATTAGCAGTATTCTGCAACTTGTAGTTAACCTACCAAATCTAACCGGCTGTGCTAGTTTCTTTGCCATGTAAACTTTATATATATAACGTTAAACCGATATTTTTTGTTTTTTTTTTGCTCGATCCATGTGGCGGTTCTCGTATACGCGATTATCTATAATGACGGTTTTGTCTTCGATCGAATGCTTTGATTGATAATACCTTTTGTTGTTCTTTTAATCATCGTCGGTTCAGGCGGGGAGTATTGAAAGTACGGTTTTCTAGCCTAATTCTGCTTTTAACGTTCTTTATTGTTTACTACCAGTACTAAATGGGACGAGAGAATGGAATGAAAAAGGTGTACCATCTTCCCCCACCCTGTACTATACTTATTCAAGTATTTCTTTTTTTTGGTTGTTTATATTTTGTTGTTGCAAATATACCGAATATACGTACTAAAAAAAACGGTTTCTGTAAGGTTTTAAATAGTAAATGCTGATTTTACTTTTTTAAATTTAAGTAAGCAACAGTTTTAAAGTTAACTTGTAATAAACTAAGCTTAAATTTTTCAAAGTTTTATTTTTCCTGTTTTCACCCTTATTTGGCAATGTTGCATTTTTGCAACAAATAGTGATTGCCAAAATGAGAAAGAAACAAAAAATGAGAAACAAAAAATTTCCAAATCTTAAACTTTACACATACATATATACCAAAAAACATAACAAATATTTTTTGGTATATAGCTAAATCATAAAATGCCAATAAAAGGGTTAACATTGATGGATTTGAATGTTTTGTCTTATATACCAGCGAAACAATTACCTGTAAATACTGCCAAAAGCCAGGTCACAAGCAAGCAAAGTGCCCTGTCAGAATAAAGGACTACTCTTCATTATAGCAACAAGCCGAAGGCGGGAACCACAAGAGGAATAGTACAACTCAGAAAGCAACCGAAACCACACAACCAATGAGAACTGCCAGAAGCTCAAAGCTCCATCTAACAAGCTCAGAAACCTCACAGCCCAGACCCACGTCGACAACTCCCAGCTGCGAAGTCTTTTGCCCCGGGTGTGATCGCGAGGGCCGACTCCAACTAGAATGTAAAACGTTTTACTGTTTCGCTGCACGACTGACTTCAAGGCTGCAAAGACATGTTGCTCAACCACCGAGCGTTTCCTCGTCATCTCAACGTCAACAAAGACGCCATGTGCACTGTGCAAGGAGACCGTAACCGGCTATTTCCCGCCCGGCTATTTCCCCCCGTGACTATTCCCCCCGGCTATTTCCCTTCCGACTGTTCCTCCACCGACTGTTTACCCCCATGACTATTCCCCCTGTGACCATCGTGTTAGGGGTTAGGGGTTAGGGGTTAGGGGTTAGGGGTTAGGGGTTAGGGGTTAGGGGTTAGGGGTTAGGGGTTAGGGGTTAGGGGTTAGGGGTTAGGGGTTAGGGGTTAGGGGTTAGGGGTTAGGGGTTAGGGGTTAGGGGTTAGGGGTTAGGGGTTAGGGGTTAGGGGTTAGGGGTTAGGGGTTAGGGGTTAGGGGTTAGGGGTTAGGGGTTAGGGGTTAGGGGTTATAGTCACTGGGGTGAATTAGCCGGGGGGAATAGTCACGGGGGGAATTAGCCGGGGGGGAATATTCACTGGGGGGAATTAGCCGGGGGGAATAGTCACGGGGCGGTAGGGAAATAGCCGGGGGGAATAGTCACAGGGGGGAATTAGCCGGGGGGAAATAGTCACTGGGGGGAATTAGCCGGGGGGAATAGTCACGTGGGGAAACCTTTTTAGCGCACGAAACAAACAGAGACAGAGGTGTCGCAATCCTAATACAACTATCGGTTAAAAAAATCACTTATCATACGCCGATCCAGACCTACGATAACTACTTACCGATGTCACGACACAAAACACAAGAATCCTGCTTGCCAGTATTTATAGTAGGGTGGGGGAAGATGGGACATCTTTAGCACATAATATCTAAGTATCCTGATCGTGTTTAAAACAACTGACGGTGGTCTATTGGAGTCGTGAGGATATAGTTTTATAATTCATTAAATGTTCTTCGTTTACTACTAAATGGGACGAGAAAATAGAGCTAACAAGTGTCCCATCTTCCCCACCCTACTGTACAAGGTAATATCTAAAGTAATTACGAGTCGTCTCAAAGGGTGCCTGAACGACATCATAGGGCAAGAACAAAATGGCTTTATGCCAGGACGTCACATCAACAACAGCCTAAGACTATTATTCGATGTCATAGACTACTCTGACCAAGAAAATATTCCAGCAACTGTTCTCACATTGGATATATACAAAGCCTTTGATTCCATTCAGTGGCCATACTTAATAAGCTGTCTTAGGGCTTTTGGATTTGGACATCGCATAACAGCAATGATAAAGGCGCTTTATCAAAACTCAAGATGTCGAATAAGCAAAAATAAATATTTATCAGGAACTTTTGACATAAGTAGAGGTGTTCGACAAAGCGACCCTCTTTATTCCTGTTGGGCATCGAGTGCCTCGCACAGCGGATAAAAATTAGACTCGAGTTGGTGGAATCGACGCACATGGGCATTATCTGTTACATCTCGTCCACCCGCTAAACGAAGGTGAAATGTTTGCGCGTCTTAAGATCGTTGGGTTTCCTCAAAATTGAAACGCAAATACACTACGAAGATTTGAGGACCCTTCATATTTTTACAATCGTAAAAAATAGATATTTAAAACTTTTTAAGTATAGAATGTTGTTCTCGTGGAACACCCATTGTGATCGGCAAACGTGTTGCTGCAGTAAACAACATTAAATTGTTTTGATTGGGAGAAAACAATTGTTAAGTCAGTGTAATTATGTCCAAATACGCCTTTCCCTATATAAACGTTTAATAAAAACATAGCTACTTTAATCGTAAACGTAAAACACGAGCATTTTAGTTTACTTTTGCAAGGTTAAGAACGGTTCTTGTACGAAATGTTCAAGGTCGTTTTTTGAAGCTATGAATGAATGTAACTTACTTTATCCTCGCGTGTCCGGAAAACGACAGTCGTTATAACATGTGTGTTCATACACCTCGTGCCAGCCTACGAGTTACCATGTATGTTACTTTGTAGCGGATTATTTTTTTTGGATTTTTTCATTTTTTTATGTATTGCTGATAATTTGGACAACCCATTAGTGACCACTGGGTTGGAGCAATTATCGTTCAGTGTCTTGCCGAAGGACACATACGCCCACAATGGTAGCAACGTCGAGCCTTGAACACGGAACCTCTGGGTTCGCTAACCGCTATGTAACGGCGCTGTAAATAAACTTCATTGAATGGTATGAATAGAGTAGGGTTTGGGCCTGATTGTTTCTATAGATACTTAGCAGCAAGTTAAAAGCTGTAGTGACTTGTAAATCTGGGGTGATAAAACACACTATCTCACTCTTGTTTTGAAAATTGGGGTGACAAGGGACCCTCGGAACCCCTAACTGAACGCCTATGAATAGTTGTACGTAAATATTATTGGGTATTATACTACTATAGTTAACTGTTGTTTGAGAAATAACTAACACATGTTCGATTTCTTGTTGCTATGCATAGAAAATCATCTATTTAACTTCTATGCCTTTCTTGAGTTTGCTCTGCGTCATAGATTATATACAGATCACAACATGACTTACAGTGTACAGGGCATAAATATTGGTGCATGTCAGTCTTAGTGAAAACTACGTTAACAACTTAAGTAACAGCATCAACCTATGTAGGCAGTCAAACATTTCCCATTTAAGTATTTTATGTTTAATGGCGCCAAGCATCGAACTGGTTACCATTTGGTTGCGACGCAGGTGCCTTAACCACCGAGCGACAACAATCCGACTGTGTTGTGATATACATTTTAAGGTATAAAGCTTATGAACAGTTTCATTTAAATGTAAGGCCTCTACATGCTTTATTAAAAATAAAAACAACAATATGTACGATCTTTTTATAAATCAAGAAAATATTCAATCTATGTACAAGTAATCTACACACTTAAACTTCTTTATAAAATGATAGGTAAAATAATTTTCTCTGTTATGCTTAGGTAATTGTGTGTTGCAAGTGTATTTGTGTGACATGTTTGTGTAGCAGTCACTGTGTTAGTTTCTAACATATTGTTCAACATGCTTAAAAGTTCATTTCTTTTTTTTAGCAGCAGACAAATCGTATCTAAAGCCTTTCTTTGTTGCAGCAGCTTCCTTCTTTAGCACCTGTAATGTTTCAAACATGAACTTATTTTCCTAAAACTGCAAAAACAGGTAAAAGATTCCCAAACTTACCGCTTTCATTATGGTTTGTTTTAGTTCATTTTGAGAAAGAGGTCTACTTTCCTCATCACCACGTATATCCAGATCATCGCTGTCGTAATCATCCCTAAGTAAGAAAACAGAAAGTTAAACCTATATACTTTAAAACGTGTTATAATAATATTTTAAAAATAGTTTTAGTGTAAATATAAAACAGTTGTTCCAGAAAATATATTTTCCATAGTGATGCTTAGACATCGTAATTAGGTAGCTTTCATGCAGGTAAAATAGGATGTTAAAATGTTGGTATATTAAAAAGCCTAATGTTGACAGCAACACTTCAACACAGTTATTATTTACTTTATCTGAAGCACTGATGCAAGCAGCTTGTTCTTTTTCGCTCTTTGACGCAAATCACTAGTATAAAAATATATTCCTGTTAAAAGTAGGATAAAAACTGCTGTTGACAAAAAATACTTCTTCACTAGATATCTGTACATGATCAAGCTCACTAGATATATTCTGAGGCTTTATATGATCTATCTTAACAATACTGTATAATACTATAACAACTCAATAAACTTAAATAGGTCTTTCCTTTTTCGTACTTTGTTCTGAATAATAGCCAAAAGATAAAGCAATTTAAGATGTTCAAAAAATAAAAATTCGTTATGTAAGACAGTATGATCAAAATTCTAAACATTATTCATATATAAGTAATCCTCAACCAAGTATTTGCTGTCAAAACTATTTTTGCTTAGGATAAAACTAAACACTGAAGTCTTAAAGGCTATCCTAACAATTGGAAGCACAATTGATTTAATTTTAATTCCATTAAAATAAAATATTGTTGATAGGTACGAGATTTATAAGTGTCTGGCCGGTGGTTTACTTAGTTGTGCAGTTTATTGCGTAAAACGAAGTTCAATATCTACTGATCTTTTAAGCCAGTAAAGCAAGGGATAGTTCCAACAGATTGCGAAGCAATTTTATGTCGTACACAGTGGCGCAGCCAGAAAAAAAATTAAGGGGGGGTTCAATTTTTTTTATTAAAATACCCCCTTTTTACACCTTAATGTATGAAACTCAGTATAATGAAAAACGACTAAACTCTCTCAGACACTAATTCCGAGCGATACAATGTTTCTGTATTCTGAATGGGAGAAATCTCAAAAATCACTACGTAATAGATTTTGCACACGTCTGTCACCCCAGCTACCAAATTTTGTTATAAAGCGTATTACTGACTAAAGTGTGGTGCATGTGCCAGTTTGTTAAAGCTGCGAATTAATGTTTCATGTTCGTTTTTGCGTTCAATTGTTACTTCACATCTTATTGTAACACAACTAATAATAGTGCCGTTTCATAATGTACCAATCGAGAGGAATGTGCCCATTGCCTGACCCACCACGCGATCGAAAGGTCACATATTTACGCTCTGCGCTCGCTTAGGAAATAAAGGAAGACCCATGCGGTAGCATACATTCAACACTTAGTAAGCGAAGCAATCGTTGTGAATTTGTTCTTGCAAAAAAAATGACGATAGGCAAAGTCAGTTTGTGGCCAGTGTTTTATTAGTTATTCTATTTATTTAAAATTTAATGGTTCCTAAATTTTATCTACTCGAGAACCACTTTTTGATTCATGCGAGTTCTCGTACCACTTACATACTAAAGTGAATTTCAAACAAAAAGTCGCCTAATTATTACTGTAGTTTTTCAGCGGGAATATGCAACACAAACTTATTATTGCCTTTTTTAAAGTCGCAGATGAAATAAATGTAAGTTGCCTATTAAACAGAGTAACAGGCTGTATTAAACAACCTTAATATGTTCCAGAAGTAGAATATAACACGAAATGACACGCTCTACGTGATTAATGGGAATTAAAATAATGTTCACGACAATCACTAAAAGATCGTTTGTGATCGTTGTTTTAATAAGTTGCTTGCCCACCACCGAGGAGACTTTTACGTACCACTGGTGGTACGCGTACCACAGTTTGGGAACCACTGAGTCTTTTAAATGTTCAAACTTTTGAATTTTGAAATAGTGTTACATAACATAACAAGTGGACATCAATTTCCAATTAAATATTTTATGGGTAAAATTAAATTAAATAATATCTTGCAGCTGGGATTCATAAAACTCTGGTTCTTGTGCGGTGCAAACAAAAAACGTTGTTTGGCTTCTGCGCAAGCTCGGCCGGGCGATAACTTGGTAACGAACCGTTTTGTCGCTATTGGCTGTGTTGTTGCAGCGTAAGGGCTCGCCGGACGTAAGAAACTGGATTTTGTATTAATAGGACTTCTTTCCATTACAAAAATTCAGACGATAGTATTATCACTGATAAAGGGGTTTTTCTACAATCCCACGTCTTCAAAAAAATAACCGCGTTACAAAATTTTGTAATTTAATTTATTTTTTATATAATTTCTTTTCTTTTGGGGAGGGGGGTTAAAAGGGAGGGTCGCGACCCCACCTGGCTGCGCCACTGGTCGTACACATAACATTCTTCAGTATTCGACACCCTTATGGAGTCTCCATATAATAAATTATGAAGCCAATCATCTATAGGTATTGTTTTATTGATCAGGTGTTTTTTTATTATGCAGCTTTGAATTAGCCATTGAACTCTCTCAAATAAGGTTAGTTATTAATAATATGCCTACCCTGTTGAAGGAGGTGCAATTAACAAAGGTTGAACCGTTTCCACTGGAACTTGACCAAGAATAACACGAGCACTTTCTTGTGGATCATATTGCTTCTCATAATCCTAACATATTGATCTTAATTAACACTTACGTTTGTTCAGTGTATTCTATTTACAAATTCACTAATATTGTTTAAACTTGACAATGAGAGATAATTGTTTAATTAATGTCTTGCAGACATACACATATTACTTATGATCACACAAATAAAATAAAGTTTGACTAACTGCTGTGTTCAGTGTAGTGTATTTAGTGGAAACCTTATTTATGCCATAAACTAAACATATTATGCTGCTAAAACAAGCATATTGTAGGCAGTAGGTATTTAGAAATTACACTTTGATAAACAGGTCGTCTTACACAACCTTTTCATATGACACAAGACACTTATAGCAGAATTTCTAACATGTGTGTCATGAAACAGAATGTGGTTTGCTGTAAAACTTTTTTTCTATTTACATAGTGTAAGTTTAATGTTCACCAAACAGATCAAGAATGTCCAAGTGTGAAAACAGCTTAAGCTATTTAGGATCAAAAGACATTTTTTGTTTGGATATAATAAACTATAATAAACCTGAGAATCAATAAAAGATTGTGCCGTCAACAATTCATTTGCTCGTTGTTCAATAATACCAAGGTATTGCATAATATTGTCGTCCTTCACTCCCTCTGAACTTCCAAGAAGGTCATTCAAAACTCGCAAGTCGCATCCAGTTCGTTTAAAGATTGATCCTATACCTGTATTAAATGGTAAAACAAGACTAATTTTTTAATAACCAAGTTTTTTTCACAACCTAACTGGTCTGTTGCAAATAATAGTTTTTGTTCTAGAAAACAACTTTTTTGGTATGATCAATTTTAAAACTTATTAAAGTTGATCAGTAAATCGGCATTTGGTAACAAAGTTGTGGCATGGCCTTCAAAAATGTGTTAGGTGGGCAATATTCTGTTATTCAGATAGTATTATGTGTACCAAGTTTATACACAGGCCATTTATATTGATTCTGCTACATTGTAAAGTACTGAACACTGTTTTCCTATGTTAGTGTAGAATGGTGGGCACAATATGTTATGCAGAAGGTCTACAAATTTACTAGACACCTTTATCTGGGGTTCAATGCATTCTTACCCAACTTCAAGCGATCAAGTATTTTCAAGGTAGTAGATAATTGCTCTATGTTTTCTAAATATTTGGCATTGGCATAGCTTGTTGCTGCTTCTAGTTTTCGTAGAATTTCTTGCCGACCTGAATCTAACTTAAGACCTTGATCATGGAATTGTGAAATGTCTTTATGGATCTGTTTTAAACGTTAGATAAAGTTTAATAATATCTCAAAAATTAATTTATTCATTCTCATATAGGGAGGAAAGAAGCCACGAATATAACACAGGTGTCAGGTTGCATGACATATGGGAAGGTTCCACACCTCATGTGCTTAGTAATGAGTTATGTATTCAATTTTTTAAGTGATGCATCATGACACAACACATGGATTGTTACAGAACAAACTAAACTGTTTTTTGCAATTTGCAATAATTTGTACATACACATTGAGGCTAAATAAAATAAAAAATCTTGAGATAAATTTACAGAACCAATAATTTCTTCACAGGTAGCAACTTAGCTGAATAAAATTAAGGAACTTACAACTTCAATGATATCGCGCAACCGCTCAACTTCATTGTTTTGCTCATTTACATAATTAAACAGAGCAAAGTTACAATCTTCCACTGCAACCAAATAAATAGGTTTATTAGTGATTTTAGTTTTCTTTAGCTAGATTACAATCATTGAAATTCATGTAAAAATGGGCATCTTCTAAAACCTGCAGTAACCCTCTAACCCAGGGGTTTCCAAACCGCGGCCCGCAGAAGCAAAATAAATGGCCCTCAGAGGACTTCAAAATTACCGATTGCATACGTTCACAAATAAACATATTACTTTAAAAAATTGTCCAAAATGTTTTATTGATTTCTGTAATAATTTACATTGTCTTTGTTACGTCACAAAAATAATTATGACTGTCACAGCATCAGCCAACCTCCCACGCTTGTTACTCTGGTATAGGGGTTATATCGCGACATGATTCACCAAAAATACTGTCAAACTTTGTCTTTTACTCCGCAAGTACGTAGTTTAATCTATTCTAGCAGCCATGTTTATTACCAGCATATATGTCGAACTTCCTGACCTAACTAACAGTATTCGTTATAATCAAGTTTTGGCCAATACAAGTCGCGTCGCCAATATAGCAAGGAAAACCTTGCCCGACCATGGCCTACTCAATACACGGCCTAGGAATACACCGAAACTGCTCCGAAAATAAGAGGCCTATTGACGCGAATAATGCCCATTATAATACATTGTTACGTCACGGTTTTATGAATGGATTTCCTTCGTTTTGAATGCAGTTTGCAGTTGTTGGTAGGTTCAATACCAGTTCTAGGTTGTTTTAACTTACAGTTTATCACAGAACGTGTCGCCGGGATATTTTCTTGTTTAGTTAAAATCATACCAGACATATAAAGCAGCGCAAAAGGTTTATTAGTATATAAATATCAGTTTATTAAGCATAAAGAGAGACGAGCAATCAGATTCAGTTTACCAACACAGAAAACCTACGTTTTGATTATATTTAATTTAGTAGACAGGCATTTAGCAAGTTTTATAATGCAGCACACCTTTATAATTTTATTTAGATTAAATTGTAAGCCACCAGAATTATTAAGCAAGCTATTTAAGCATGGTCAATAGGTGTTCCGTAGTTGGATAAAAATATTTGGATAAGGGTACCATCTGTGCATGTTATAATCATGAAGAAGTGGCAAGAAGATCTTCAGGAAGGAAGACTAGTCAAATTTAAACAGCGACAAAGGTCTAAAGTTAGACACAACACTTAAGTACGAAGGGAGGCTATCGTGAGTTTGTTTGTATTAAACAGTCTTAATTTATGATGTGGTGTATGACCCATTTTTTGACCTTGAGGAAGAGCCTCTGTCCTGCTTTAACAAAAAAAAACCTCAGGTAGAAAATGAGTTATGAGCAGCAGGACAGATCAAGGCATAAGCACCTTGAGACAAAAGGCTAATGCTTGTGTTTATCCAATATCCTATATTGTTTTTAAGGGCCGGTTTTAAAAGTCCGCAACGGACATATCAATTAACTTACTTGTTGTTACTGCGGTGTTGTTTTGCTAGATATGCATAGGCTGTCTTAAAAAACTTCTGTTTTAAGCCAAATACTATTTTCACTCAGCGACTGAGCCAAACTAAACTGTCGGTAAAACTTACTTGTATGCCGCACGTGGTTAAAAGTAACTCCTATCTGTTCAGTCATGCTTAAACATTTATAAAAAATATAAGATGTTGACAAAATAACCCGAAAAATAAGGTAATTTAACCGGGAATGGTAAATAAACTGTTATTTGATGCAAAAACTACAGCCAGACAGCAAAATCCATTCATAAAACCGTGACGTAACAATGTATTATAATGGGCATTATTCGCGTCAATAGGCCTCCTATTTTCTGAGCAGTTTCGGTGTATTCCTAGGCCGTGTATTGAGTAGGCCATGGCCCGACGCATAATTATGATTTCATATATTGGCCAGTGATAAAATAAGTTTGGGAACCCCTGCTCTAACCGTATACTGTATATTACCAAATTTTTAAATATTATACAGAATAAAACCTACTTTTATTACCAATTAAATAAATTCTACTTTAAAACATATCATTGGCAGTTAGAATATCATATAACAATTAACAAATACTTGGGGCAAGCTTAGCTTCAATTTTGGGGACCATGGTAAATCATCTGTTACATACCCTTGATAAAATTTGCAACAATTTCATTGACATCCACTTCCCCTGTTATTTGTTCAATCTCCGCAAATGCTTCTTCATATGATTGAATAATCATTCTTCCTTCTTCCTTTTTCACATCTTTTTCTGATTTAAAATGTCAGTAATATTAAATGAAATAATTTCAAGCAGAACAAATTTCGTTTTATCAAAAATTACCGCACAATCTATGAGCACTGAAAAGGGGTGTTTTCCTTTTGAGAAAACTTAAATGTCTAAAGAAACTTATTTTTTAATTTTTAAAAGGACTATGAATAGTTTTGTGATGTTAATAAAGTTTAATTTTGTTTCCATGCAATCAACCAAATTAAATGAACCGCAATAGGATGGAAAATTCCCAAATTTTTATTCCAGATTGTCTTTCTTCTTTCATTTAGATTCTTTACTTGGACCAACTGGTGGTCAATTGTTTGTCTGCTAGGTGTAGCGAACACGCTTATTTTTTTTAAATAAACGTAAATATGTTTTCAACTGTAAGCGTGTTTTAACAACTGTTGTTTTGTCGCTATATCCTGTCCTTTTGTTTAAAATATTTCTAAATCTTTGCTACCGTAATCGAAGAGACAAATAAAAGTTATTATATTTTTTAGATTGATTGCTACATTAGGAATTACCTTTTCGAGGAGATATTATGTCAAATCCCCTTGCTGTAGCTTTTGCCATCATAAAGTCACGAACTTTTTTGTCATGGTTAATTACTCTTTGTAATTCCTGTATGAATATCAAACAAACGATGGCGATGGTAAATAAATACAAGGCACCAAACTTAAAGTATTAATATGATCCACTACAACTTAAAAAGTTCAACAATCACCAAGTGTAAGCAACATTAATGTTAAACACAATTTCCTACATTTGGTTAATTGAAATTCTCTGTATTAGCTAAAAACCAAAAAATTACATTTCTTGACTTCTCGGATCACCATCTTGACAAATGCCATGCTCTGTTGCGATACTACAGGCTTTAAAATAAATTTAAAATTAAATTTATGTTAAACTAGAATATGGATATCAATGCTGGTTAGAAGTGCTGATTTCATATATTCAAATATTACATGGATAAATTAATAACTCAGAGTTGTAATTTTATAAACAATACGCCTAGGATACTCACTTTTATTTCTGCATTAAATAATTGTAAATCTTTCTCTGCTTTTTCTTTTAAAAGAAATATTTTGCTGTGTGCATCGTCACGTTGGTCATACGCCAAGGTTGATGCTTCAATCACTTGACCGATCTCACGTTTTAAATCTTTCAAAGACTAATAAATAAAAACATAAAATAATTTTTTTTTTATTATATCAATTGATGTACAGAATTCCTCTTCAAATAATTCAACCGATAATAAATATTTGGAATTTTTGCAGATTTTTTTCGGCCTTTTTTGTGGTAATGGTAACAATTAGAGTACATTTGAGCATCTCCATTTATATAAAATTTGGGGGGCATGCTCCTTTAGGAAAGACCCCAACAGCAAAGATAGACTTGTTGGAACAATATTACTTTAAAATAACCCCCAAAAAATTAACATTAACATGTTTCTGTTTATATAAAATTTACCTTATCCAACTTTTTAAATTGAATTTGAAACCTTCCTTTCTCAATTCGTAATGTTTCAATCTGTTCTCTCAGAGCGCCATTGCATGTTAAGGCTATGTTAAATTTGGACAAAGCCTAAACAAGGTCACGTAATATGGTTATACCTTATGGATACTAGTTTGTTAAGACAATGAATGAATAATACTTATTTTATCTTTGCCACACCTTTATACCACGAGTGTCTTGTTTATACACTGCATATCCATGTATGAGTTATTACATATTTAACTTTTTGAGTGAACTTTTTTGTAATAATTTGGACAAACCATTGGTAACTACTGGATGTCTGATAGATATCTACAGATCTTGTTATACTAGTATTTTATTGGTTAATATGGGATCTTCATTCAGGAAAAGATAGGACTGGTAATTTTCTAAATAAACTAATTATAGTCCTAAATATTATTGTCATACTCTATGCAATCTGCCTTCCAGTACACTCATTCGTTTCTGAGTGGTTTGAGCAAAACTTCTGGTAGAATCAGCACCTCCCATTTTCTTACGCTGCTCTTGAACATTTTTCTCCCATTCTTGAATTTCCTCATTAAGTTTACTTTGATTTACTTTCTCTTCCTCAATTTCCAATAAACAGTCATCTACATAAAACAAAACTAAAATGATTGGACCCGACCAAACAGTTTGAAAAAATGTAAGCGAGTCATGTCACCGTAGGCGCCGAGTTTGGAAAAGAGGTGCCAAACGTGACGTCATAATTAAACAAAGCGCTATAGGCATCGCTTGTCAGTATCGCGATATTCTTTACCTATGGTTGTAATTTCACCTTTGAAGTAATAAAGTCGATTATATACACATACATCTGTAACCGGATATCAAAGGAGATCAAATCTCTTTCACTTCCGTGCGACAGATGTATCCCCTCACTGCACTTCGATCACAGTTTACTATATTTACTATAGGTTGAAGCAGGCGGAAACGTTCTAAATTTCTTGGATATGCAGAGGGCAGCGCGTTGACTATGATATCCTTTAAACCACTCAATACATGCGAGTGATGTGACACACTCGGATGTTTGACAGAAATTCGCAACATTTAATTGCCCTGCGTAACTTACAGTTTCGTGTAAAATAAATATAATTCGCTTGTTGAACAAGTGGTTATAAACTACGGTACCTAAAAAAAACGATCCCAGAAGTAGTATATTCCATATTTACAATGTTTTCCTCAGCCAAGCAGCGTGTTTATTACGAAATAGTAAAGATTCACACATGGATTTATTGCATCATAATAGCAATTGTCGGATCTGGCAATTAATTACGGTATAATAGCAATTCAAACGTTAATTATTTGTGTCATAATAGGGACTCACACCTTCATTATTTAGCATATAATTTCTTAAAAACAGGCTGAATGTTTGCTTTTTTATGTTTGCGATAAAGTAAAGGATTGACACGTTTGCAATGAATGCTTTGTAAGCGCTTAAATGCGCCGATTTGGTGATTGGTATGTGACCGCTGGCATAGGCGCCTAGATTTCAAAATCAGCGGGGAGGCGATACTATTTTATAACAAAAAGTAAAAACGAGAAACATCAAATACGCTGTCTGCGATTACGGTCGCGTGCGCGGTTGGACGAGTTTGGGCATTTAGCTTTGATTGCGCAACAAGTTTACCGGATGCATCATAACTACGAGTCTTACGTAAAGTTAGATAAACACGTATTTCTGTTATGACACAGTACCAATTCACACGTGGATTATTCGGGATTGAGTAACAATTAGATTGTTGCAACACAGCAGCAATTGTTGCGTCGATTATTATTACAATAGTGGTTTATTGCCTTTAAGGTGTTGGGATTAAAAGTGTGTTTGCTTCATAGAACAATTGCGCTTTTATGCTGGGAAATGTTTTGAGTATCTAATCGTTGTTAGCGTATAGAAGTTGCTATTCGCTACAATGCGACGCACACTGAACGAAGGTAAATTGTTAACGTGTGTCGGCGTGATTAAAACTCTTGGTAAGTTTAGCAAGATTAAGGAACGCCTTCGCGTAAGGTATTTTCCAGCCTGATGTTAGGTTTGCCCACACTTACGTCAGAATTAATGCAGAGCGCTAACTTGTTCATAAACGTAAACTCGTTCGTAACAATCTAACGCAGCGGTTTCCAAACTGGGGTCCGTACAGCAGTTTCAGAGGGTCCGCAATGAAGCAATGATTGTGATTCAAAACCAAACCAAACATTGATTTAATTGCAGCAAAACAAGTGCACCCATCCATTTAAACAGGTTACTGTGTTTGATAGTTTTTGCTTTTTCTTTCATTGGTGTGGTTTTTGCATTTTTCTATAGCATTCTTTGATTTTTATAGGACCGCGAAATATCAAAATAATTGCATAGGGTCCACCAGGCAAAATTTTTAGAAAAGATTGGAAACCGCTGATCTTACGTATAAGTCGAAGCGTCTGATCACGCGTCCACCGCATGTCATGTTTATCAGGCGCGTGTAACGTCGAGGTTACTTTAGGTCACTTACGCATTTTTTTGAGCCTCAACGTGATACACAAATAAACTGCATTGGCTGATAAATACAATGTTTGTTTAATGGAAGGGAAGTAAAATTTATTTGAAAACAATTAAAATTTAACCAATTAAGTAATTACAAGTTCACTAATAACTAATTATAATAATTAAGCCTGTAGTTTGATTTTTATCGGCCTTATCAGATTTTTCGGTTTTAATCAGTCTAGTTTTCTAGGTGCATTAAAGTATCGGATATCGGCAACTGAAATTTACAAAATATCGGTATCGGTTTGAAAAAAGCAATATCGGTCGGGCTCTATATACGAGACCCGCATTCGCGGTAAAATCTAAACAAGACTTATGAAAGCAACTGCTGTGCCACCATCATAACTATTACTGGAAATGACACACGTAATATCACTAAGTAAATTTCGGAATGTTTCAACTGTTAAGGACCAGCTTTGGATTCCATGTAGACGGGATTTACTATTACAAACATTCGATTTATCACTTGTATATAAAAGTATGTTTAACACTTTTTCATGCGCAAATGAATAGATACAAGACTTGTAGATGCGATCGTCCATTTCTGAAATTTAAGAAGTTTGTTCCAGCCAATCTAATACGTTTTCGTATTCTTGCAAAAATACGTCTATCGCTGCATAACGAGGCACCCATCTCGTCGGCCATAAAAGCCTAAGTGAATGGTCATATCTATCTTTACCGAGTTTAAATGCAGTAAAGCTTGCGTTTTGGAAAAGAAAGAGAAAAAGTTACAACGAAAGCCAATTGCAGAGTTTTCCGTTAGCCATTATACCGAATAAATGGTGAACTGTTTGCTTCTCTGAATACCAAGCACAAGACGTTTACAGACTCCAGCATTTCGTGTTGTATATTAAGTCTGAGCAATCAAAAATGTTGCTGTTTTAGACACAACTTGACGTCAAATACAACGTTTGAAATAAGTTTGAATCCTGGTCCTCGTGACCGCGGAAAGAACAGCCTTGACGTGACAGATCGGTTTTGTTGCAGTATTTTGAAGGTTTTATTTCCATTGTTTAAATTGTTCTAACCTTCTATCCAAACTATTTGTTGATCTTGGGCGAGAATCTGTTGTTTGAGAATGCAATAACAACGCGTCTATTACGAATTACTTCTCCGCGAATTCAATACTGTCACGTTATACCACTGGCGTAGAGTATGGGCGTGCGGCAGTGTGACGCACTCCTGCCAATTTAGGAATTCGCTACTCCTGTTCAATGCACGATTACTGCATGCGCGTATTTAGTTTCGACGATAACATTAATTCGTAAAGAAATGTGTTAAAATTTGACTTATATTTGCGCAAACACGATTATTACAACATAACATCGTATTGTTTGTAAATATGCAGCAAATCACGCCCATTTTACACCTCCCTGATTGACCAATCAGAAACAAAGGAATCGTGGATTAACTAGCATTATTACGTGCGCTAGACCAGACAATGGCTTAATACGTATGGGATAAGGGAGTATTTAGAATAGCAATGTTTAGTTTACTTGATTGCGAGTTGCGAATGTGCGTCAGACATGTAAAAAAACAAAAATACGGCCGATACTGATTCGTATTTAAATTGATGTGGCAGTTTCCTAAATCGTAGACGCATGCGTTCTGCTTACGCCAATGTTTTTTACGAATGCTAAAATCGTGTTAAAAATACTAAATTCGCACAGTGGTGTTTTAGTTTTTTACTTATATTTTAACAAATTTTCTTCTGCTGCCCCACTGACGGTGTTTTTTGGCTATAAGCCAACGATTCCTCGTGCGGTCTTGATAATTAAAAAAGTTCAATCTAGTTTTGTTTTTTCCGATTAAAGCCAGATTACCGCGACATTTTCAACTTGCAACACACACAAACTGTCAGATAAACATTTGCGGATAAAACGTTTTTTTGCTCATAAAAAAACAGCTTTCCTGATACAAATACGGCGCAGTTTCATGTACCATACTTCTCAAACTGTATTCGGTCAGCATACAAATTTTTAACGAAAGCTAGTTTAAAATACTATAAAACTTATCGGCGATCACCGAGACACCGACCCGCAGTTTATGGCAACCAAGGCAACCAACTTCCTCTTTTGAAATTACCGGGAATTTAGTGGCGGTTTAAGAATGCCTGTGTTTGCAAGTAATTCCCGAACATACACGTGTCGAAATACTGGTTTATTTTTCTCATGTAATACGCATTCGTCACAATTCCTATTATTGCGAAATAGCTAGTTATGTTACGTCACAATTGCAAATGTCTCTTGGCTGTATAAATGCGGGATTTATGATAAAATAAACTGTTTGTTACGTCAGAACTGCACGAATAGGTAACTTACGTTAACATTATACGATTTGTTACGCAGCCGACCAAGTAAATAAAGTCCAGGCTACTAAAATATCGAGAGGTATTACACTTGCAAATTAAACCACGTTACATTGCGATAAGTGTTCCTGTCGCGTAGAAGGTCTAACTATTGCGTTAAGATACATCTGAATTAAATTGTGTTTGCGTGTTTGCGCACTCCCACGCAATTGCAAAACTCTACGCCAATACTGTCATACCGTTTGCCGAAACTATGTGTACATTGTTTAGACGGCCTAATAATTAGCATTTTTACCTATTCAGCACATGAAAGAAGTTATAACTTTTTTCGTAGATACGTCGCTTACGCGAGTCTTAGTTTTTGGCGGAAAGTGACGTCCGTCGACGCGTGTTATAGTGAAAACATATAATCGCGCTTGGTCCAACAATGGAGATGGACTATACGTTTTCGTTGCAAGGAACATTTAACATTGTGCAAGGAAAATAAAAGCTGTCCATAAAACGGTCAAAGCATTTTTTTCGGTTGGAGAAATACGCGACGTTTAGACTTACGCGACCTGTTTTTCTGACGTCATAACGGTAAATGTACTAGGCGCGTATGACCGCTGGACAGCTTAACCGGTCTTAACTTGGTATCTTACAACGTTTTAAAAATTCACGAGGTGCGTCGCACCTCCGCACCTCTAGTAGTCGGCGCCAGTGCATGTCGCACAATGATTTCACTATCATTACTTTAAAGAAGATCTTGTGATGCCGCGGAAATAGGTCTGACTGCGATACTGTGGGACCCGTACATGAATTTTGGAGAGAATCACACTGGTCATATATGACGGACATAAGTAGTATAATGTTAGGCAAATATGCTAAATTCTTTGAACATTCTTTGTTTACTATTCAATAGGACAAGAAAAAATAAATGAAAAAGTGTCCCATCTTCCCTCACCCTACTATATTAATATATTATAGATCATAAAATGACTAACCAATTATAACAGCCTATGCAAATATAAGCTAATTACCTTTTTCACTCAGCAACTTCTGCAGATCAAACATGTTCACTTTATCTTTTTCTTGATTTAGTTTACTTTCTGCCAAGTTAAGATTTTTTACTAGTTCCATTCGTTCTGATCTTAAATTTTCTATTTCAATTCTGTAATAAAATATTGGCAAAATTTAATTACAGTAATGAGTTAAGTAAGAATGAAAATAATCCAAAAAATGTTTTAGACACTTATTGACTCTTTAATTCTATACCAGATAATGGACAGGATTGTGTCCGGTACAGTGGCACAGTTGGTTAGAGGTGAGTTCAAAGCTTGTTGCTGCTACCACTGTGATCTTATGTGTCTTGGGCAAGACACTTAACGGCAATTGCTTCAACCCCATGATCTATAATGGTTACATTTGCGGTAACTTGAAAACTGGTACGAGGTGTATGAATCAGAACAACTTTGTCATAACGACTGTTATTTTCTGGCCACATTAGGATTTTCATTTTTTACATGCCTGACTGTAGGGGGGAATACATTTAAAGTAAAAAGCACAGATGTGGCGGCACACATCTACTCACAGTTGTCTACGAATTAAATCCTGTGACTCAAGAGCATATGCTTGTCTATCACCTTCCATGATACGATACTTTCGTCGGAGTTTTTCTAGTTCGGATTCTGCAATTTTATACTGTAATCTTAATGCAAAGTTAAATGCATACACAACCTGTCATATACCATACATCCTAGAATCTACTTGCCAGTTGCAAATTTGTGGCACAAGTATTTTCGTTTTATGCAACCGGTATTCATATTGTACATATTATTTAAATCCAATACAGTTTCTAACTAACACAGAATTTTACTAAATGCTATTTAGAATGATTTTCTAGGTCAATTAAATGATGTTTTAAACAGTTGCCAGTCAGACGATCGAACTTGTAAGTGCAACAGAGATTTAAACACAAAATATGCGAAATGCACAGTAACTATTTGAGATAAAAGAATTTTACCATAAGCATCAATGTCTCCATCAGAACCATCCGAGCGAAAACTTTTGGCTGATTTTCCCGTAAACATTGTGAAGAAGATTTATCGTAACTTTTGATATAAATATAGGCCCAGCTTGTGACAAATTTAATACGAGGATATCAGATAAGTTCCTAATATTTCAAACTGCAAAAGGTATTAAACTCATCATGGAACATTTGAGTAGCATAGATTCTACAGTTCGGATATATTATAACCAGTAGGGATGTGCCGAGCCGCGCCCGAACTCAAAAGCTCTTGTCCAAGCTACTCCTTTTTTGGCTCTCGGCTGAAATCTGGGCCGAGCGCCGAGCCTTATGCCATTGCTACAATATTGCACTCGAGAGCGAAAAATATTAAAAATGAAAAAAGTAAAGCTACTAAAAGATAACGAGACTAGTCAGTGTAGCTTTCTCTTTTCAGTGTAGCTTTTCTTTAATTATTTTTAGCTTTTCGTTGAAGCTCGGCGCTCGGCGAAAAATAACCAGGATTTTTTTAAATTTAAATTTTAAAAAAGCCTACTTAACTAACTATTTACACAAGAAAAAATATTTACATTTTTTCAGCCATGGGTGCAAACAGTCAGCAATTTTTAATCATTAGGTTATATCAAATTGTTTTGGTGATGCACGCCATAATTTGTTCCACGGCTGCTAACACTGTAGGCGTAAGTGTCTTAGGCAAGACACTTAACGGCAAATGCTCCAACCAAGTGGTCACTAATGGGTTGTCTAAATTTTTAACCATTCAGAAAAAAAAGAAAAAAAAAGTAAGTTACATTCATTCATACAAATAAACAATAAAAAAAATACGAATTAAATTCAGTAAGATTTTCTTCCACAGCTTGGAAATGTATGTACTTTAGAGGTCGACCGATATATCGGTTCACCGATATTCAATGTTGCGATTCGTTGCCAGGTGTCGCTGAGCGCAACTTTCAACGTCCAAATTGTCGCGAGAAAATTAATCATTCTGACGTCATAATACGTCACATCAGTGGCCGTATTTTCGTTACATATTTTCGTTAACGTATAGCTCTAAACGAATATCGGCGCGCGTCAAAGTAACGATCGTTTGTAGTTGACAAAATTGTGTGAAAATTAACTACAATACGACTGCTTT
The DNA here is from genome assembly GCF_009617815.1 of Ciona robusta. Lineage (NCBI taxonomy): Eukaryota > Metazoa > Chordata > Ascidiacea > Phlebobranchia > Cionidae > Ciona > Ciona robusta. The sequence goes on from NC_143242.1 coordinate 1,054,307, forward strand.
TTCATATATATGACTGATTGCGCAAATTGTTATCTATATTATCGTACCAACATGCTGACGAAAAGATCGAAAAGCTCCCGTGCCGGACTACAGGAACGGTAAACCGACAAAGTAAATGCAACAAAATTTACAAACCGGCATAAATTAATTTAAAATTTTATTGGGTGTTTTGATACCGCCAAGCAGCCTCGAAGAGAAATTTGATAACTCGTGATTGTAGACAATTGGTTTGTGACGAGACAATCCTTTACATAATTACAGACGTCAAAAAGCAAAATTCAACTTGTTTTCAAGAACCTGCAGGCTAAATAATGAACGTGTGAGTCCCTATTATGATGCAAATAATCGACGTGTGAATTGCTATTATGTCGTAATGAATTACCAGGTCAAACAATCGTTATTGTGATGTAATGAATCCACGTGTGAATCCTTACTATATCGTAACAAACACACTGCTTGGCGGAGGAAAACATGGTAAATATAAAGCAGCAATACTTCTGGAACAGATTTAAGTTGATTATTACGGCCTAAATCATTTAGAATGCGATGCAGCGATAAAACATCGTCTGTTTAGCAGTAATATTGTTTGTTTTACTGAATTCTCATGCAGTAATACAGAGGGTAAACCAAACTCGCGTTTCCACCTGCCTAATCTGTAACGCACAAATATGTCCGGAGGATTCTTCATAAGTTCCAATTGCTCCATTTATTTACAACAGTAATGCTACAAGAATCCTTTGGTACATAGCAGAATAGACTGGTGGAAAGTGTTACAAGTTAGTGGTTATAGGGTTTAGTATTTTTCACTAGCACCAAAAGCCGATATATTATTTGTCGCAATGGAATTTTTAAATTGATAACTAGTCCTGGTTGCTAAGGTACATACTAATATTATAGACAAGTTATATATTAAATTATACATGTCTGGCGGCGTGAAAAAGCGGTTAGCGTGCCTGCCTGTGACCAGTAGGTAATGGGTTCAAGGCTCGTTGCTGCTACCATTGTGGGCGTATGAGTCCTTGGGCAAGACACCTAACGGCAATTGCTGCAACCTGTTGGTAACTAATAAGTTATCAAAATTATCAGCCATACATAGAAAAGAAATAAATCTCCTTTAAGATAAGATAAGAATTCACTTTTCGGAATATTTTTTTACGGTTGCTAGGTGACAAAAACAACAAGAGAGCAGAATATCATCATAGATACCTTACATCATAGATACGGTCGGGTCAAAATTGGGTCAGGCAAAGAGATTAAAATCAAATACTCCTTTTAAGTGTGAATACGCTTTTATACATATATGTATGTAAAGGCTCTGCTATTATTTATAATGTGGCGGCTGCATAATGATTTATTGTGAGCGATAAACTAAACGAGCGAAGAAACGACAGACGCAGATTTTATACCGAAGATAACGATAGAAAAAAAGCACTCGTGTACGCTTCGGTGCACACACGCTAATTATGCGGTTTTAAATCTGAAAATTGAGTCTAAAAATTATAAATATATCCTATATTATGATTTGATTTTAATCAATAGAATAAAGAACAGATGCTTGAAATAAGAATTGAAATATATGCAGAAAAAAGTCGCGCAAAAAAACAACAACAAGAGATCAAAGATCTAATGCGTGAGCACGGTATAAACTAATTAGCATAGTATTTATTAAACTTTTTACTACAACGGTCGACTGAGCTTGATCAAAAACTAATAATGCGTCCCCACTGCAATGGAAATAGTTTGATTCAGGTGTGAATCGATGTGAGGATCCTTTATCTCACCAGGACGTGCCCTCCAAATTCCCAGACAATACAACCGCTGTCTCGACTTTGCTGATTACTAGATCTAGTGGCCTAACGGTTATTGCATGCGCTTTACTAACGTCATATCCCGAGTTCGATCCTCGCCTGCCGTAACAATTATTTTGGATTTATTTTCTTTTAATAAGAGATATATGAGACTACGTAAACAAAGACTACGTAAACAACGTAAACAAAGCTAAAAGTTACCGATTACCAGCGACTTCCCGATGCGTGGCAGTTTACTTGACTCGCAAGCGTTACAATCATTAATTACTCATTAATTGGACAATTTTATACACTATGGTTTATAAGGCTAAACTTAGTTAAAATTATTGTATTGAATATAGTCGATTTTTCAGTGATAAAGTACATTTGAAGTATGAGTTAGCGCCTTAAAAAAACATAAATATAATCGTTAATTACTCGCTAATTAGACGATCATATGCAGTATGGTTTATACAACTATGCTTATTTTAAAATACTTTATAGGGTACAATCATTTAATTATTATTTAAGGTGCATTTTGAATTTGGCGCATTTGAAAAAAACAGTAAAGTAATCGTTAATTAATCGCTAATCATGCGGTTTCAATTCTGAAAATTTAGTCCAAAAATTATAAATATATATTATAATTTGATTTCAATCAAGAGAATAAAGAATAAATGCTAGAATTGAGAATTAAGATAAGTGCGGAAAAAAATCACCCTATCAGCAACAACAACAACAACGCCAAGAACAACTGTTCGACGAAAAAGGATCTATATGACCACTAACGTGTTCAATAACGTGTTCAATAACATAATGTATAGGTAACATGTTAAAAACTATAGCAGTAGAGCAAGAAAAAGAATGTTTAGACTTAATTTTCAAAGCGTACAGTATTATTTCGTGTTATTTACGTATATTCCTATTTATAAATACACTTAATAATCAAAATTAACAATGATTTTAAACTGTCCCATCTTATCCTGTGTGTTTTCGAATTTGTAAAATTTCACTTGTTGTGCGGATAGTTAAATAACTCCTCGTGTGTTTTATTATATTTTATTTAATTCTTGTCAATTAATAAAGGAATGATAGTACTAACTCGTGGTATTAACCAATAACCGTCATCTATTTTGATTTTAAAAATATTTGGCAATATGTGCTTAAATGTCCTATCTTCCCCATTAAACTAACCAAGGTGATCCTAGAATACAGATATTCTAGCGGCCATTTTCGATACCTTCTACTGGTGCCACCAACCTAAAATTTGGACACTGTACTAATTAGACCCCAGCGGTACCGATTCTGAAATCAAAAATTTAAAATTCGAGAAAATATTAATTATGAATATTAATATTCGTCATAAAAACATATTTATAGAATTTTCGCACGCACCAGCTTTGAATATGTTGTAGCGCTACTTAATAGCTACAAAATGAACATGAATTTTTTCGAAAAAATGGGGGCTTGGGTATGAAATATTAAAAAGTATGACCATAACTTGAATCATATAAATATCAAATTTTCAATTTTTTTTGCAAAAATATAACTTACGCATACATCTATGTTGGTCACTAACATACCATTCCCATTAAAAAAATAATTAATTTTAAATTTTTTTTAATTATGAATATTAATATTCGTCATAAAAACATATTTATAGAATTTTCGCACGCACCAGCTTGGAATATGTTATAGCGCTACGTAATAGCTACAAAATGAAACATTAATTTCTTCAAAAAAATGGGGCTTGGGTTCAGAATACAGACAAGTATGAGTCAAATATCTCAAATCATATGAATATTAAATTTTCTAAAAATATTCGAAAAAAAAAAATCGAAAATTTGATATTTATATGATTTGAGTTATGACCATACTTGTTTGTATTCTGAACCCAAGCCCCCATTTTTTTGAAGAAATTAATGTTTCATTTTATAGCTAATACGTAGCGCTATAACATATTCCAAGCTGGTGCGTGCGAAAATTCTATAAATATGTTTTTATGACGAATATTAATATTCATATTTAAAAAAAAGTTAAAATTAAATATTTTTTTAATGGGAATGATATGTTAGTGACCAACATAGATGTATGCGTGAGTTATATTTTCGCGAATATTTTTAGAAAATTTAATATTTATATGATTTGAGATATTTGACTCATACTTGTCTGTATTCTGAACCCAAGCCCCCATTTTTTTGAAGAAATTAATGTTTCATTTTGTAGCTATTAAGTAGCGCTACAACATATTCAAAGCTGGTGCGTGCGAAAATTCTATAAATATGTTTTTATGACGAATATTAATATTCATATTTTTTATTTAATTTTAAATTTTTGAATTTTAAATTTTTGATTTCAGAATCGGTACCGCTGGGGTCTAGTTAGTACAGTGTCCAAATTTTAGATTGGTGGCACCAGTATAAGGTATCGAAAATGGCCGCTACATTATCTGTATTCTAGGATCACCTTGGTATTAAACTATATCTGTATTCTAGGATTACCTTGGTTCTAACCGCGGTGTGGCAAATTTTCATTCAAGGTTTTACTATATTTAAAAAAACAACACTGGCGAACCACTAATAGTATTATATGGTTTATTATGTGGTATATTTTTAATATTTTGTAACAGTTAATCTATAATTTAGCTTAATGAAAATCTGGTCACTTAAGAATACGACAATACAAATTTGAAAAAAAACACAGAAAGTAAATCCGAATATTCTGAACCAGATTGCAATACATTTTTCGGGCTTTTTCCATAAATAAAATTGTAAAAGCCATTGTAGTTTACTACTTAAAACTTTGTTAACAATTATGCTTCTGCATTAAATATTTCGTGTATGACTAAAGGCACAAAATAGTATAAAAGAACACATCTTCTAATAAAAAATAGTGTTGGTGCCTCAGTTAAGAATGCTAGGACTACATTTACATATTTTCAAGTGCAAAGTTTGTGCAACTGCATAAAATATTGACCAATTATACATTTTTACTTAAACAGTAGTAAAAGATTCTGTTTGTAAACAATAATAAATTACATTATTATTTGCGGCTCAGGATAAGACATACTGATGCTTTTGTGTGGTAGTATACGGACACCATTCAGATATATTTCATCTTTTACATTGACATCTTGTCCAAGGACTGTAATATTTTCAAGTCGAGCCTGGTAAAATGTATTACAAGATGAAAATGATTACTTATTCTGGTGTGGCGCAAACACTAGTTGGCACCCCAGCACCCTCTACAAAATATGTAATGTTAGTTAAAGCATGAGTTACCATGAAAGTAACATTGTAGGTGATTTAGACAAGAACAACTTTAATAGCAGTCAGGCATACCCATTTTCCAACTTTAGATTCCCATCCTACAATGCAACTTTCCAGCCATGAGTGTGATTTAATAACAGCTTCTTTCATTACAGTGCATCTTTTAATACGTACACCATCTTCAATAACAACACCAGGTCCAAGTACAACATTAGGACCAATCTTGCAGTTTTTTCCAATTTTTACCGATGAATCCTATAAATGCATTAACTTTATTATCCAGCAGAGTTGGGAAAACAGGTCTGAAAACTAGTTTATTTTTTTAAATTTATTGCAACAAACTTTTGTTTCTATTTGATGTACATTTTTTATTAAATCTAACATGGAAAATTTGTTAAAATAAACTCCTCAACTCATACTTAATTTTTTTAATACAACAATTATTTTAAGTTAACATCTTAACAAAAATTGGATTATAAAAATATCACAGTACAGCTTGTGATGTAACAGTTATGTTCAGTGGCGCAACCAGCGCGTTCAAAAGGGGGCTGTCATATTTACGTCTAGTCCACGTTTATCTCTGACGCGATAAAACACTCCCTTTATTGGTTGTGCACACGAATATATATTCTATTTTACGCGGTAAATTAAAACTAACACTACATTATTAAAAAGACGTATCTAAATTAATATAAACAGAGGAAACATTGTTGCAGATTTACGCACGTTAATGTAACGATTATTTACGTCAGAATACCTTTGATAAACCATTACGATTGTTCCATCACAAACGAGATTGTTGGTAAACAATCGTGTTTTATTTGCTCCCATACGATCTGTAGTTTTTGTATGATTTCTGTTTCTGATGATTAGTTTAAATCAGTGCTTTCCAAACTATGGTATGCGAAGGCCTCCCAGGTGGTACGCGAGCACCTTATTAAGTTCACACCAAACGATCGCAAATGATCTTTTAGTGATTGTCGTGAGCATTATTTTAATCCACATAAATTACGTAGAGCGTGACATTCCATGCTATATTCCCTACACCGGTGTTCCTAACTTTTTAAACCTAGGCGTTGCTTTACGCGTGTACAGAATATTTTTGCAAGCCTATCTTTACTTATGTGCATGAAAAGGCAAATATTCAACCTGTTTTCAAGCACCTGCAGGCTAAATAATTAAAGGGCCTAAACACACCCCAAATGTACTTCGCTTTAATCGATAGAGTGTGTTTTTCTAATTCCAACGACACCTTACTTGTTTTTATCGGTTCTGTATAACCAAAGATATTCCAGCTCAAACACCGTGAAATTCAAAAAACTGATTTGAAAGTTGCGTGGCGAAAAAAATTGAGAAATGTACTACCCACGTGACAAACACGTAACAAAATTGTTGAAGCGTGGCCGCTCTCATTCAGAAAGGCGAGAGGCAGTGTTTTCAGCGAAAAACGAGAGAACAAAAAAAACGCAAAAAAGCACAAAAAAAACGCAGGTTCCGCTTTTACGAATGAATCAGTCACGTGACTAGTACGTTCCTACGTCACAATCACGGAGCTCGTAGTAAAAAAAAGATAGCGCTAGAGATCACTGTTTGAGGACGAATATCTCCGCCTATACTGGACCAATTCTAATAAGCAAAGTATTTTTGGAATCAATAAAACGGTCGCTTTATGAATTTACCATAAAAAATAAAAGTGACGTTGGGTGTGTTTAGGCCCTTTAAGGGGACAATCGCTAATATGACGCAAATAATCAACGTGTGAACTGCTATTATGACGTAATCAATTCCCAGGTCAAACAATCGCTATTATGACGCGATGAATCCACGTGTGAATCCCTACTGTTTCGTAATAATTATGCTGCTTGGCTGAGGAAAACATCGTAAATATACAGCAGTGCTACTTCTGGAACATATTTAGGTTGTTTATTACCGCGCCTGTTGCCCTGTTTAATAGGCAAATTACTTTTATTTTCAACTTTGAGAAAGGCAGTGCCAAGTTCATGCCCGCGGAAAAAATAGGTGTGCGTGCGGTTTTTAATTTCACTATTTAAAATGAGTTGTTCACGAGCCTTTAGTAGTTTAGTATGTAGGTGGTACGAGAACGCTGCTTGAACCAAAAAGTGGTACGCAAGTAGATAAAGTTTGGTAACCACTGATTTAAATGCTGATAAACCGCGATTATTATGCATTTTAATTGGTGTAAATAAAAGTGCGAGGAGCGGCGCTATCAGTAAATTGGAACCAACACAAATTGTAATATATTATTATAAAGTATCGCCCCGGCAGAGCTTGGACAAAGGCCAAAAAACGTGTTCGTTGGCACCGCACGAGAACCAGAGTTTTATTACGTCACTTTTCACGAGAATAAATTCACAACGATTGCTTCATGTGTTAAGTGTTGAATGTATGCTACCACATGCCTCTTCCTTTATTTCCTACGCCGGCGTAGAGCGTAAAAATGTGACGCTCATACACGATGTTTCGATCTCGTGATTGGTTGGGCAGTTAGCACATTCCTCCAGATTGTTATATTATGAAACGTCATAATTAATAGTTACGTTACAATAGGACAAGTGACGTAACAATTGAACGAAAAGTTATTCCAATTTTAAGCGAACGAATGTAATATTAAATGCAACGCGTGTGTCTGCGTCCTAGCACTTTCTGGCTGCGTGCGTGTCTGCGGAAAAGGGGGCTGTCATGACAGCAAAACAGCCCCCCTGGTTGCGCCCCTGGTTATGTTGGTGGGCGTTTGTTTAACTAGCAGTTTTGTAAATCTAGCCAGAAGATAAGCGTTAACCCCACAGCATTAATCGTCGACACGTAATGGTTTATAAAATACATAAATCGTGTGTGTTTGTTAACTTCATTATGAAACAATTAATAGGCAATGTGCCAAATTCCAGGTCAGGCATTTGCCTAACCTGTCTGACCGCGTTAGGCGTCTATCATACCAAGGTAGAATATTAACTGGAAAAAATATCCCTTAAACTTAGGGCTAAAGTTTACTATTATTTAAAATAATGTATGTTCACAGACAAATCATACTTCTTACCACTAATACATTTCCAACAATTTCAGGTCCTCTGTACAGCTTTTCTGGACTTTTCTGTCTTAGTGATGTTAAATACATACACATTCCTTTAAGAAAATCTTTTGGTTGACCGATATCCATCCAAAAATTATTAAGTTCCATGCAGTACAATTCATCATCCTCAGCCATGGAGGGAAAGACCTCTCTTTCAATTGACATTGGTCGCTCCTGTTAAAAAACAAGTAAAAAATATTTACCCACACAGTACAACCACCCTAATAAACAAAGCTGTAAAACTTTATTCAACCAAACAATACGGGGTTGGACGCTCAAAGCTGATATCTATACTAGTAAGTGGCGTATGGAAATTTGAGAGAGACACTTTAAGACTTAGGCGACATTGCTTAGTGACCAATGGGTTGTCAAAACAACCATACAGAGAAAAAGTTACCCAAAATGCCAAGCAGGAACTTTCACTGCCCTGTCACAATAGGTCTAAAAGTTTTATTGATTAAACATGTTTGGACATTAAAATTGTACGGACGTATGCTGACTGACATTCACTGGACACGAGAACAATATGTTGCATCACTAAGCTGATTAAGTAAGTTGTGGAAAAATAATATAGTCCTGTCCTGAACATGAGTTCATGCCGGAATCAAGTAATAAATTGCGGATGGGCAGTGGTCACAACGTAAATAAGCAGACTGGGTGTTTAAAAAATCAGCCAATTTTTCAAGAAATTTTAGGTCTTTGAAAAGGACCTTCTCTATTTAGAATAGTGTGGCGGCCCGCCACGTGTGTGTGCGCCGACGCGTACACGAGTGCTTTTTTTCCCACGTTAATCTATCGTATAAATACCGTGTCTCGTGTTCATTCGCCCTCTAAGTTTACCGCTCGCAATACAACATACAGGCAACCGCTACAATAGAAACTTACTAAAATTTGATGTCAAAAGTAAACAAACCTCAATTCTTTCCAACACAGAGGGGTTGAATATGTACATCCCTGCATTTATCTTATTAGAAACAAATTCCTGAGGTTTTTCAACAAACCTGAACAACAAATTTGAGTTAATTTTTCACTTCAACTGTAGTAGAATGTCTATGTTCAGAAGCATAACAGCATTGGCGTAGAGTTTTGCAATTGCGTGGGAGTGCGGCAAACACGCAAACACAATTTAATTCGGATGTATCTTAACGCAATAGTTAGACCTTCTACGCGGCAGGAACACTTATCACAATGTAAATGATATAATTTGCAAGTGTAATTCCGCTCGATATTTTAGTAGTCTGGACTTTATTTACTTCGTCGGCTGCTAAACAAATCGTATAAAGTTACCTATTCGTGCAGTTCTAACATAACAAACAGCTTTATATTTAGCTTTATTTTATCATAAATCCCGCATTTATACAGCCAAGAGCCATTTGCAGTTGTGACGTAACATAACTAGCTATTTCGCAATAATAGGAATTGTGACGAATGCGTATTACGTGAGAAATATAAACCAGTATTTCGACACGTGTATGTTCGGGAATTACTTGCAAACACAGGCATTCTTAAACCGCCACTAAGTTCCTGGTAATTTCAAAAGAGGAAGTTGGTTGCCTCGGTTGCCATAAACTGCGGTCGGTGTCTCGGTGACCGCCAATAAGTTTTATAGTATTTTAAACTAGCTTTCGTTAATATATTTGTATGCTGACCAAACACAGTTTGAGAAGTATGGTACATGAAACTGTGCCGTATTTATATCAGGAGAGTTGTTTTTTCATGAGCAAGAAAAACCCGCAAATGTTTATCTGACAGTTTGTGTGTGTTGCAAGTTGAAAATGTCGCGGTAATCTGGCTTTAATCGGAAAAAACAAAACTAGATTGAACTTTTTTAATTATCAAGACGGCACGAGGAATCGTTGGCTTATAGCCAAAAAAACACTGTCAGTGGGGCAGCAGAAGAAAATTCGTTAAAATATAGGTAACTAAGACACCACTGTGTGAATTTAGTATTTTTAACACGATTTTAGCATTTGTAAAAAACATTGGCGTAAGCAGAACGCATGCGTCTACGATTTATGAAACTGCCACATCAATTTAAATACGAATCAGTGTCGGCCGTATTTTTGTTTTTTACATGCTTGATGCACATCCGCAACTCGCAATCAAGTAAATTAAACATTGCTATTCTAAATACTCCCATATCCCATACATATTATTTGGTTGTCTGGTCTAGCACACATAATAATGCTAGTTAATCCACGATTCCTTTGTTTCTGATTGGTCAATCAGAGAGGTGTAAAATGGGCGTGATTTGCGGCATATTTACAAACAATAAGATGTTATGTTGTAATAATCGTGTTTGCGCAAATATAAGTCAAATTTTAACACATTTCTTTACGAATTAATGTTATCGTCGAAACATTAAACGCGCGTGCAGTAGTCGTGCATTAAACAAGAATAGCTAATTCCTAAATTGGCAGGAGTGCGTCGCACTCCCGCACTCTACGCCAGTGCATAACAGCATATGAAAATTGTAACATAGGATTCACCAATAATTCGACACCAGTCTTGAATGCAACACTGAATAAAAATATGCAAAATCAAGTAAAATTGAACAAGATACATTACCTTTGTATTCTACCAGAATCTTTTTCATAAACAACAACTCCATATTTGGATGGTTCTTCAACTTTAGCAACCTGTATGATAACAAAATTAAAATGTTTACAATTGATTGCTGTTACTAAACACGCTGCTGTTCTGGTAAAAAGTAAAAAAAAATGTATTTTAACTAATAGTAACAAAGACTTAAAAAAAGCAACTTTCATAATGACACGGTCAGTCCGCGATTTTCACGTAAGCTCGAAGCTAAAGCTTCCGCAAAGTGAAAGACTGCAGCTTTTTCAAGCTTCCGTCTTTTTACCTATGCTATTTAGCGGTTAAAAGCATAGGCTGTGGCTTTCTCCTAATGCAAGCAGATCGTGCTCATAAGCGTTCTCTCGTTTTCATAAAAGAAACAAGCGAGAGCGTAAGAGTGCTCCATGCGAACGCGTGCTCATAAAGCGTTCTCTCATTTTTATAAAAGAAACAGGCGAGCGTGCACTTTCCGCGAACGTGTTTTTCATGTTCTGAATAAACTTGAAATTATGACGTCCTAATCAAAGTTATTAGCGATAAATCATGTTAATTTAACACAGGATTATACCGCACGAAAATTTGGGTTTTCCCCGAAGTATTTCGTCATCGGAAGCTAAAAGCTGCCGTGTTTAAGATTACGGAAACTTTGACGAGGTGCTGTCTTTTGATCTGAATTTCGTGGGTTGCACGCTAAAACATGAAAAAGCATTTTGCCGTACTTATAGAACAAAATGTTTACTTACACATATTGTCCCTTCTTTACCATGTCCTTTATGAAATTCCAGAAGATTTGAGAAGGGGTAATCACTAATAACATCACTGTTTAAAACAAAAAAGGGTTCCGCACAACTACCCAGGTACTTTCTTGCCAAAGCAATCGGCCCAGCTGAAAATAAAAACTAATATTAACAACCAACAAGCAAAGCAATCGTTGTGAATTTATTCTCGTTAAAAATGACAGAATAAAACTCTGGTTCTTGTGCGCTGCCAACAAACTATGTTTTTTGGCTTCTATACAAGCTCGACCGGGGCCATACTTTGTAATATCATATTACAATCTCTGTTGGTTCTAATTTACTGATAGCGTCGCTCTTCGCTCTTATATTTGCATTAATTAAAATTCACATCATTGCGATTTACCTGCCTTTAAACTAATCATCGGAAACAAAAATTATACAAAAATTACTGATCGTATGAAAGTGAACAAAAAAAACGATTGTTTTATAACAATCACGTTTGTAATGTAACAATCGTAATGGTTTTTCAAAGTTATTCTGACGTAAATAATCATTACATTACCACTGCTTTATATTTACGATGTTTTCCTTAGCCAAGCAGCATGTTTATTACGAATTAGTAGGGATTCTAATAGTGATTGTTTGACCTGGCAATTGAATACCACATAATAGCAATTTACACGTTGATTTTTGCGTCATAAAAGCGTTTGTCCCCTTGAATATAGTCTGCAGCTGCTTGAGAACAGGTTGGACGTTTATCCTTTTACGTTTATGATCAAGTAAACTTAGTTAAGGATTGATATGTTTGCAATAAATATTAAATACTTTGACCCAGGCTATGAAGCAGACGATGTTGGTAATGTTTCGCGAATTTGGTGTAAAAAATGGGAATGTGTTTAAATTGTAAAAGCTTAGATTCGCCGAGCGCCGAGATACAACGAAAAGCTTGGCCCGAGCTGATGACGTCACCAAGGAGAAAGTCGTACGCGAATACGTTCGTGTTTAGAGGCAAAGCGTCGCTAATCAAAATCATTTAGAACACGTGGTTTGCGGTGAAAGAGAAGACGTAATGCAGCACTTTGTATTATTTTAATACAAAATTTTTTAGGAATTTATGGTTTTTTATTAAAAATCAGTTTAATCAGATACGAAACATTGTGCGCTCATGTTATTCGATTACGGCTGTAATTTGAGACGAGCAAATTCGCTGAAGTTGCGATTCGTGACGTCACGCCCTGTCCCACGTATTTTTAATCGCCGGCATAATACGGCTGCAACCCCGGTTCGGCGCCAGTGGTCAGAATGATTAACTTTCTCGCGACAATTTGGACGTAGAAAATTGCGCTCGGAGACACCTGGTAGAGAATCGCAGCACTGGTTTGGGGGTTTGTAGATTGAAATCCAGGCCTAATTTTTTTTAGCTACGCTACTGCACACACAAATTAAAAATTAATCCAAAAAATAATACATATTAATACATAACCCTAATAAAAACAGAAATTTAACTCATTTCAACCTGTTCCTAATGGTTCTTCTTCTTGAGAAAATATAATTTCAATTCCAAGCTAAAAAATAAAAAAAATATTAAATTAAGTTCTTTTCAAAGTAAAATACATAGGCCAATTACGAAAAGAGAAAAAAAATTAACAGCTGTAAATAAATTGATCAGCCACTGATCCCTTTTTTGACATATCATGAACATAAATGAAAAAAAGTAGAATGTTAAGCAGGAACTGTAGAGTGCAAGTCAAAGCAAAGGGTTGCCAGACAACCCAATAATCCAACAACTTCACGGTTTACACCCATGCTTTGGTTACTTCTTGTGCTTTATATGTGTAAAGCAACTTTGTTTTCGTTCTAATGGGTGCTGGAGAAAGTAGGTAAAAATTCGCTGACATTGCGATTGGTTACTTTTGATAGAGCAAATTCCCAACTAACAAATAATAATAATAATAGAGAAAGCTATGCTGATGAGTCTCTGTATTTTTAGTGGCTTCATTTTCTTCACTTTTAATCCCTAATGATTAATACTCGACCATCTACATCCATTGTTATTTTGTATTTTTTTAGTTGAGTTGCTTTTAAAAACAGTGTTTTTTACTGCCCCGCAAATGTTTTTTTGGCTCCAAAATTCATGTTACCTAAAAATGTGTCAAAAAACAACAAAATTTTTTAACTGAAAATCATCGTTTTCAAATCAATATTATACATGCAATGATAGAGCAAAAAATAAATACAAAGAAAGTGAAGCAACTAAAATCAAGAACTTTATTTTAATTGTTTCTTATTCCTTGGGGATTTGACACACAGTGATCATGCAAGTGACCAGAGTTTTGATTTCCAACAATTATTTTTATAGCCTACCCTCTTTGCATGTTTGTTCATCTCCTTTTCCAAAACATTTGACATGTAACTCACCGCGAGTATAACAGTTTTAACTCCAGCCTGAAAGTTAAAACATTATCGATAAATAAATTTGAAATGACACAGGAAGCAAATTTACTAAGCAATGCGATAATGATACTAGGGTTCAACTTTGCCAAGGTTTTCTTGAGTTAAACTAATAACTTCAACAAAACAAGTCAAGAATTCTCACATAAGATTGTCATCCTAAGGTCAACTAACACACAGAAAATTTATTTTACGGAACAATCATTCCAAAAATAGCTAACAATTATAAACAAAAGAAACTTAACTTTGAAGTTACACAACATGTTTGCGTGTTCAGGAGAACGTTTTGGATTTTTGACTTGATAGTACATTAGGCTTACCAGTTGCATCATAAGTACCATTGTTATGCCAATACTAGGGATGGGAGGAAACTAAAATTGCCAGGATTCGCCCGGGTAATGAGAACTGTTCGAATTCAAGTGCCCGACGAGTGACGTCACAATAGCTATGCTATGTGTGCTATTCGTTAAAGGGCCTAAACACACCCCACGTCACTTTTATTTTTTATGGTAAATTCATAAAGCGACCGTTTTATTGATTCCAAAAATACTTTGCTTATTAAAATTGGTCCAGTATAGGCGGAGATATTCGTCCTCAAACAATGATCTCTAGCGCTATCTTTTTTTACTACGAGCTCCGTGATTGTGACGTAGGAACGTACTAGTCACGTGACTGATTCATTCGTAAAAGCGAAACCTGCGTTTTTTTGTGCTTTTTTGCGTTTTTTTGTTCTCTCGTTTTTCGCTGAAAACACTGCCTCTCGCCTTTCTGAATGAGAGCGGCCACTCTTCAACAATTTTGTTACGTGTTTGTCACGTGGGTAGTACACTTCTCAATTTTTTTCGCCACGCAACTTTCAAATCAGTTTTTTTAATTTCACGGTGTTTGAGCTGGAATATCTTTGGTTATACAGAACCGATTAAAACAAGTAAGGTGTCGTTGGAATTAGAAAAACACACTCTATCGATTAAAGCGAAGTACATTTGGGGTGTGTTTAGGCCCTTTAAGCTCGCTCAAGTGTAGGGATGCACATTACAGAATTTCGAATCCTTTTGTATTCGAATCTAATTACGGGATTCGGTATTCTGTTTATTGACGTCATTATACGTCATCTCATATACTATATTAACAATTTTTAAAACTTATTAATTTTGAAAAGAAATATTTTTGTGTTTGTGGGACTTTCGAGAGTAAACGTTTCGTAATGTTTTTTCATAGCTTGTTATACGTTTCATGACGCAAAATCTACCCAATTGTACAATTTTTGATCATTTTACAACTCAAGATCCAACAAGGCTGCTATGATAGAGTCAATAAACTGACTTTTGTGGGTAAAATTATTTTTTCCCATAAATATAAAAAGATTCGAAATTCTAGATTCGAAATAAAGTATTCTAGGATATCCTAGAATACCTAATTATTCTGTAATGTGCATCCCTACCCGAGTGTGTGCTCATAGGCGTCCATTTTTTTTCACATTGTAAACCAATCTTAGGGGGGCGAAAAAATGGCCGGAAAACGACAGTTGTTATCACACGGGTTTAACACCTCGTGCCAGCTTAAGAGTAAACTACGACGCACATAAAGCCTAAAAACAACACACGTGAAGGCTAAATACTAATACACGTGAAGGTTAAATCACTACGCACGCGAAGGCTACATTTTGACCCACTGGAAGGTTTATTTAAAAAGGCAAACATTACATGCTAAATGATGAACGTATAAATGCATATTACGACGTAAACAATCAACGTGTAAATTGCTATTATGTCGCAATGAATTGCCAGGTCAAACAATTGCTATTATGATGCATGAATTCACGTGTGAATCCCTACTGTTACATAACAAACAGTCCACCTAGCAAGAAAAACATGATAAAAATAGGGCTAAAGTTTGACGCAAACGTAAACTGAACGGTTATTTTATTTTGTTTTTGCGTTGATCGTGATAATACGTTGTTACTGGGGCTGTGGAAAAGTTAACGGTTAACCGAACCTATTCCGTTAACCGCTAATGAAAAGTTTAAGTTGTTAACCGAACTATGACGTTATAGGGCTTAAACATATATTAATATCTGTCTTATTTACACGAAAGGCACGTGTTCCTGTTTGTTAATTGGTTCTTCGCTATAAGACAGAGGGCGCAGGGACGCTGTTGCTTCGTGCCCTACAACGGCGATTACGTCGTCAATCTTAATTGTTAATACCGCAGGGTAACTAGTTTTGCAACATTATATTGGCGTAATACACAACTTAAATGTTTTCCTCAGCCAAGCAGCATGTTTATTACGAAATAGTGGGCATTTACACACGGATTTATTGCATCATAAAAAATAGCGATCGTTTGACCTGGCAATTGATTAAGACATAATAGCAATTTACAAGTGGATTAATTGCGTCATAATTGCAATTCACGCGTTCATTATTTAGCCGGCAGGTGCTTTAAAATAGGTTTGAATATGAATAAGAAAGCATTACTTTGACCTTAATGACGTTTGCGCGTGTATTGCAAGCATAGTCCATACGTAAGCCGTAGTTGCCTTTAAATTCGCGAAAGAAAAGCAATAAACAAGATGCTTTTATTAGGATTACAGTTGTTTCGTTTAACCGGTTAAAAGTAAAGGGTTAACGGTTAAACAAAAAATAGAAAAATTCACAGCCCTAGTTGTTACGCAATAATACAGATACCGTAAACCAGGGGGGCGCCCCCTGGAATCGACGCCAGTGTGTGTGGTTGTCATAAAAAAGACCTCTCCAATGGAATAAGGTTTACAGAACAAAATAAAAAGCTAAATTAAACTGATTAAATTGTTTCCAACACTGCTTTATATTTACGATGTTTTCCTCAGCCGAGCAGAATGTTTATAACGAAATAGTAGGGATTCACACTAGGGATGTGCCAAGGCGAACCCGAACCCGAATAGATTCGCCGAATAACAGCACAGTTTTGATATTCGCGCGAACCCGAATATTGCGCAAGATTCGTGTGCGAATATTTATTACGTACAGGTTGCTTTCGTGATTGCACCACAGCACGTGGAATTCCCCGGCGAATAATGCCCTCTATGACGTAACACGTGTGTGACGTAAGCAAGTATGTGGTATATATGCGCAGAAGACGATGCAAGGTTATTGTTTTAACGGTGGAAAAAATGGAATGTGAGAAAGAAACCGGGAGTCTACTCTGTTTTAACTATGCTTTAACGATGCTTTAATAATCTCCCTTTGATTGTGCGTTTTAATTATTGCAACACGTTAAGTAGAGCCCGACCAATATTCAAACCGACACCGATATTTTGTAAATTACAGTTGCCGATTACCGAGATTTTAATGCACCTAAATACCTTGACTAAATAAAACCTAAAAATCTGATATAGCGGATAAAAATCAAACTACAGGCTTAATTATTATTAATTAGTTATTAGTGAACTTGTAATTAATTAATTGGTTAATTTGTAATTGTTTTCAAATAAATTTTACCTCCCTTCCATTAAACAAACATTATATTCATCAGCTAATGCAGTTTATTTGTGTATCACGTTGACACGTAAGTGACTTAAAGTAACCTCGACTTTACACGCGCCTGACAAACATTACATGCGGTGGACGCGTGATCAGACGCTTTGACCTAGTTTACTACGAACGAGTTGAATTAGGTATACGAATGAGTTTACGTTTATGAACAAGTTAGCGCTCTGCATTAAGTGAACAAAAGTGCCAACTCTTAGTAGCTCAACAACATACGTGACCCAAGAGACCGTGAAGTTGCTGACGTCATACTTTGTTGCTGACGTCACACGCGAATCTATTCGAACCCGAATAAACAGAAACGCTATTCGCACGAACCCAAATCTTTTGTAAATCGGCACATCCCTAATTCACACATGGATTCATGGCATCAAATCACACAGTGGTTATTTAGCCAACAGGAGTTTAAATAGCCTAGAGGTTGAACATTTTTGTTTCAACGTTTGCGATCAAGCATACACAGACTAAATACTGTTGTTAATGTATCTATTTCTATTAGTTCGAAAGGCCAAAATGAGATGTTTTCACTAATAGAGACTTTATATTTAATTCTTTTGACCATACTGCAAAACTTTCAGGAAGTACAGAATGCATTAATGCGGTCGGTTTATTTGGCGGAAAAAAAGTTATGAATATTACGTAATAGTACAAAAGGTTACGCGGGACTTTGTTGTGCAAGAACATTGAACGGGTCAAAAAAATGTACGAACACCCTCTGTACAAACCCTTTTTCCCATGTTATTAAGGGGCGAACATCTAAAATATTGCGATATTTGGCCGGGTTTTTGGACCCAGAATCAACTTGGTGCATTCCTAGCCAATACTAATTCAGTAAATTCACACAATCAAACATTGATTATTTGCATCATAATTGGGATAAATAATATATTTCTTACTTCAACTAAAGCTTCAACCTGATGTAACATAATCGGCTTATTTCCAAACTCAACTAAAGGCTTGGGAGCAGTTAGAGTGAGTGGTCGTAATCTTGTTCCGTATCCACCAACCAATATTAAGGCTTTCATAGTTGAGGAAGTTGGAGATGCTGAGGTTGCATATGATTTACCATTAGGGGACATTTTTATGACACTTCTACAAAATATATGTGTAAACATTAACAACTCATGCAATGACATTAAATAGGAAATTGAGTTCCTAATTACCCAACAACTCAAAAGCTCGTGCCCGAGCGTCCTCTTTTAATGCTCAGCGTTTGGCTAAAATCTGGGAAGAGCGCCACAACAGCCTTATGAGTTCGGGCTCGGCTCGGCACATCACTAGCAGTAATATTGTTTGTTTAACACTTTCGGCGCCGCACTAAATTTAAACAATCAGACACTCAGTGCCGCAAGAATTTTGGATTTTATTAAATTTTTAATAAGCCATGAATTACTAGGGATGTGCTGAGGTCGTAAAAGCTCGGGTTCGCCGAGCGCAGAGCTTCAACGAAAAGCTCGGCACGAGCCCGAGCACCTATGACGTCATCAAGGAGAAAGGCGTACGAGAATACGTTCCTATTCAGTCGAAAAGCGTCGCTAATCAAAAAAATACAGAACACGTGGTTTTCGGTTAAATAAACGTCTCGTTTCGTAATTCCCAGTGTTGCAAAATGTAAAATTCATACAAAAAATATTTAATTAAAATTTATTTATAACTGTTGCAGCAGTTTTTTATCAGATCAGTAGGGATGCACATTACAGAATTTCGAATCCTTTTGTATTCGAATCTAATTACGGGATTCGGTATTCTGTTTAATGACGTAATTACACGTCATCTCATATACTATATTAACAATTTTTGAAACTTATTAATTTTGAAAAAAAATGTTTTTGTGTTTGTGGGACTTTCAAGAGTAAACGTTTCGTAACGTCTTTTCATAACCTGCAATAGTTTCATGACGCAAAAACTACCTAATAGTACAATTTTTGATCATTTTACAGCTCATGTTCCAACAAGGCGGGTATGAAAGAGTCAATAAACTGACTTATGTGGGTAAAATTATGTTTTCCTATAAATATAAAAAGATTCGAAATTCTAGATTCGGAATTCTAGATTCGAAATAAAGTATTCTAGGATATCCTAGAATACCTAATTATTCTGTAATGTGCATCCCTACAGATCAGAATTGTAGAAATACCCCTTTATCACTGATAATGTCACCGTCCGGATCGTCGAAAAACGCTCGTATTTTTGTAATAGAAAGAAATCCTATTAATAATAAAATCAACTTCCTTACGTCCTGCGCATCGGTTACGCTGCGAAAACACAGCGACTAGCTAAAATGACGGAACGGTTTGTCACGAAGTAAATATCGTCCCGGCCAAGCTTGGACAGAGGCCAAAAACGTTGTTCGTTGGCACCGCGCGAGAACCAAAGTTTCGTAAATCCCAGTTGCAAGATATTAGTTTTTTCCATAAAATATTTAATTAGAAATTTATGTACACTTGTTATGTTATGTAACAGTAACACTATTGCAAAATCCGAAAGTTTAAACAATTTATATAAATCATATAATTTATAAAACACTGGCTGCACGCTGACGTGGCATTACATCATTTTCCACGAGAGCATATTCACAACGATTGCTTCGCTTACCAAGTGTTGAATGTATGCTATCGCATGGGTCTTCCTTTATTTCCTAAGCGAGCGCAGAGCGTAAATATGTGACCTTTCGATCGCGTGGTGGGTCAGGCAATGGGCACATTCCTCTCGATTGGTACATTATGAAATGTCATAATTAATAATTATGTTACAGTAAGACATGTGAAGTAACAATCGAACAAAAAAAGGTTCAAAATGCAACACGGCAATGTTTGTTATTCGATCGATTTCGTTACCTGATAATTACGAACACCCGTGATTATAACGAACACGCAACAAACATAAAACATCAAATCGCAGCTTTAACAACCTTTCTATCACACAGGCGCCCGCACTATAGTCAGAAATATGCAAGATTTCGTAGCTTGAGTGACAGACGCGCGTAAAATATATTACACCCGGATTTTCAATAAAATTAACCGATCACCGTCCGGATTTACTTCTACAATCCTGTAAAAAAGTTGTAAAAAAGGCTTTTTTTTTAAAATCAGATATGGAAACATTAGGGATTAGGCTATCGTGTAATTCGACACCTGCTGTAATTGCATATGATCAAATTCGCCGACGTTGCGATTCGTTACTTGCAAGAGAGCAAATTCACAACGAACAAAAAATGATTAAAGAGAAAGCTACGCTGACTACAGGGCTTTACATTAACTTGTTTTAGGTGCTTGTCCAAAGGACAAGTTGATACACTAGTTTACCAACGAAATTTTTACTTGTCCCAAAGAAATAAACAATTTCTTCAAACACGGCATATTTTGTAACATGTTCAAACCTCAATGTATGCATTGTATACTTCATACTATGTTGTACACATCTTAAAAGCAGCGGCTAGCAAACTCGGGTTTTATTTGGGGGGGGAAACCTATTTACCCCTATCGCAACCACAAACGTAAAAAGTGCATATTTTTGCCCTGTCGGCATCAGCCGGATTTTACTACCCGCAAAAGTTGAAAGCAGTGGTGCAGCCATAAAATATAAGGGTTTCAAATGCGCCCAGAGGGTGTGAGATTTAAAAATAACACTTTCTTTCGCCTAAAACAATCCCTTTTACACTTTAATTGACAAACCTTATAATGTATAATGAGAAATGAATAAATCTCCTAAAACAAAGAACTAGTCTTCGCAAATCTGTTTACAAAGAAGGGCAGCCAAGCTAAATCTTTGTTATGAAATAACACAGGTCTACTCTTGGAAGGAAGAGGAGGGGGGGAGAGCATAACACTGTGGTTTAGCCAGTAAATTTTAACATGTAGAATCGTATTTTGTAAAAAAAAAAAAAAAATTAAATTAAAATTTTTTATTTTAATTTTTTTTCAATTTTTTTTTTTTGAAAATACGGGTGATTATTTCAATGGCCATATTAAATAGCTACCTATAAAGACATTAACTTTGTCTCTGTTGTTTTAAATACTTACAAATGAAAGCAAGCTACGGTTTAATTCCTGCCAGCTGATGTCATTCCCGCCAAAACACACGTAACCTCGCGCACGCACACACACTCGCACATACACTCACGCAGACGAGTGCACGAGCCGGTGCGTTCGCATCAACGATTTTACGATTTTTACTTCACTTCTTAACACGACGCGTTTGTGAAGCCTTAAATATACGAATTTGTCCATACGCTGGCGTATTTAACCTTCGATATGAGCGTTATTTTTCTACTTGTCCTTTCGGACAAGTGCCTAACCAAATTCACTTGTCCCATGGACTGTTTTGGTTGTCCGGGATAAGTGGACAAGCGTTAATGTCGAGCCCTGGACTAGTCTCGTTATCTTTTAGTAGCTTCACTTTTTTCATTTAATATTTTTCGCTCTCGCGTGTAACATTATAGCATAAGGCTCGGCGCTCGGCCCAGTTTTCAGCCGAGCGCCGAGTGTCAAAAAAGGAGACGCTCGGGCACGAGCTTTTGAGTTCGGGCTCGGCTCGGCACATCCCTATGAATTACAATTGAAAGTTGCGAATTATACAACAGTAAGCAACAGGAATCCAATAAACAGTGACATATCCATGTTTTCCCGTTTGTGTGGACGTATAACATCACTACCAATGTATCCATAACTTCACTTTTCTTCAGAGCCGGAAGAATAAGTATTAAACAAAATAAAACTTCACAACATCATAATTGTAATGATCAGACACTTAATCATTGAAGTTTGAACCATTATCCGTAATTATTCCAGCAGTGAAAACATTGTAAACTAGTAATATTGCGTAGAATATACTTGAAAATCGTCAGAAACAGCTGATCGCAGAGTCACAAGCTAATTGGTCAAAAATAACGTAATCACAAAGCAGACGTTCGCATTTAGTCTCAATGCAGCCTAGATTGAGCGCACGTATATATACGTGGTTTACTATTAGTTTAAATGCAACGCGGCACTCGTAACAATGAAAAAATGGTAAAACGTACATACGTGTGATGGCACCGCGAACCATTGTTACTTAAACGTATATATATGTAGTTTGGCGCCGAAAGTGTTTTTTTACTCTTTAATCGATTGAGTGTTCAATAAAAGTTGATTATTTTTGTGAGGTTTATTATTGTGATAAGATATAACATTAGTAGAAAGCCATTTTTACGCGCAGAAGTGCTTGGTTTTTAAAAAATCGCTTAAACGAAAATCAGCACCCAGCAATGATAAAATGCTATGCTGTGGGCTCCGTAATGGTGGCAACTATGACATCACAGGCGCGGAGACAATGGTTAACAAAACTCGTTGTTTTACAATCCGTTTCCTAACTTGGTGTATACTAACTTTGGTCTAAGCTGCTTGCCGGTGTCAAATAACCAATAAAATATTAAATTAATTTATGTCCGTTGGTAAATTTTGTCTCATTTCCTTTGTTGATTTACCGTTCCTGTAGTCTGGCTCGGGAGACGATTGATCCTTTCGTCAGAATGTAGGTACGCGTACGATAATATAGATAACGATTGCAACAACTTGCGCAATCTCCAATCAGTCACATATATTAAAAGCAGTCGTATTGTAGTTGATTTTAAGTCACAGAAACACAGAAAAGAGGTCAGAATTATTATGGTTCTCGCCACTGGCGCCCACTTACGGAGAGGCGGGGAGGCGCCGCCTCCCGGTTTATTTACCGTTTTCATATAAAAATTACGAAGAAATAGCTTATACGCGATGCAGCGTATTTATTTTGCAATATTCGTTTTGTTTTTATTTAGCTATGTTCATTTAACCCATTTTAACCCAATAACGCACAATGCGTATTATGCGAGTTTGAATCAACGCGTCAAACGGGATTGTTTCGTAAACAACACTGAAATGCAATGCGTTAAACCCTACAATGCGCACTTGTTTATTTGAACCAAAGGAATTAGTTTTTTTTTACTCTTTGTTTGAACCAAACGAACATTAAGCCAAGTTATCCTCTATTCAATGCAACATTCTCCTGACACATGTCATTCTACACGTTGACGCTTATCGGCGAGTTATTTTTATGTAATAAAATTTAATTATTCTTTAGAAAATTAAATTTCTTACGTCCGGCCGACAATACATTATTTGGATTCCTAGTTCCAAATCAATTGACGGCATAAACGTGCGCTTTATTTTAACCGCATCGTTTACCTTGCGAGAACACAGCGGATAGAAAAAAGACGAAACGGGTGTGCAAACTTTTTTAATTTAAAGAAAAATGTGTTTTCCAAATACCCTCCATATTATTTTAAACACAAATTATGTCACATGGAACCTTTATGTGGTGAATTAAAACTAATATTACATTTTTATATAAAAATACATTGGTGCAAGTTTCACACTTGTTCACCGTGCATAATGTAATGATGGTTTACGTCATAATAACTTTGATAAATTAATACGATTGTTAGAAAACTTTTATGTTTCATGCGCTTCCATACGACCAGGGGCGCAACCAGGGGGGCTGTTTTGCTGTCATGACAGCCCCCTTTTCCGCAGACACGCACGCAGCCAGAAAGTGCTAAGACGCACACATACGCGTTGCATTCAATATTACATTCCTTCGCTTAAAATTGGAATTACTTTTCGTTCAATTGTTACGTCACTTGTCCTATTGTAACGTAACTATTAATTATGACGTTTCATAATATAACAATCTGGAGGAATGTGCTAACTGCCCAACCAACCACGAGATCGAAACATCGTGTATGAGCGTCACATTTTTACGCTCTGCGCCGGCGTAGGAAATAAAGGAAGACGCATGTGGTAGCATACATTTAACACTTAACAAACGAAGCAATCGTTGTGAATTTATTCTCGTGAAAAGTGACGTAATAAAACTCTGGTTCTCGTGCGGTGCCAACGAACACGTTTTTTTGGCCTTTGTCCAAGCTCTGCCGGGGCGATACTTTGTAATAATATATTACAATTTGTGTTGGTTCCAATTTACTGATAGCGTCGCTCCTCGCACTTAAATTTGCACCAATTAAAATGCATAATAATCGCGGTTTATCAGCATTTAAATCAGTGGTTACCAAACTTTATCTACTCGCGTACCACTTTTTGGTTCAAGCAGCGTTCTCAAACCACCTACATACTAAACTACTAAAGGCTCGTGAACAACTCATTTTAAATAGTAGAAATTAGAAACCGCACGCACACCTATTTTTTCCGCGGGCATGAACTTGGCACTGCCTTTCTCAAAGTTGAAAATAAAAGTAATTTGCCTATTAAACAGGGCAACAGGCGCGGTAATAAACAACCTAAATATGTTCCAGAAGTAGCACTGCTGTATATTTACGATGTTTTCCTCAGCCAAGCAGCATAATTATTACGAAACAGTAGGGATTCACACGTGGATTCATCGCGTCATAATAGCGATTGTTTGACCTGGGAATTGATTACGTCATAATAGCAGTTCACACGTTGATTATTTGCGTCATATTAGCGATTGTCCCCTTGATTATTTAGCCTGCAGGTGCTTGAAAACAGGTTGAATATTTGCCTTTTCGTGGGCATAAGTAAAGATAGGCCTGCAAAAATATTCTGTACACGCGTAAAGCAACGCCTAGGTTTAAAAAGTTAGGAACACCGGTGTAGGGAATATAGCATGGAATGTCACGCTCTACGTAATTTATGTGGATTAAAATAATGCTCACGACAATCACTAAAAGATCATTTGCGATCGTTTGGTGTGAACTTAATAAGGTGCTCGCGTACCACCTGGGAGGCCTTCGCATACCATAGTTTGGGAAGCACTGATTTAAACTAATCATCAGAAACAGAAATCATACAAAAACTACAGATCGTATGGGAGCAAATAAAACACGATTGTTTACCAACAATCTCGTTTGTGATGGAACAATCGTAATGGTTTATCAAAGGTATTCTGACGTAAATAATCGTTACATTAACATGCGTAAATCTGCAACAATGTTTCCTCCGTTTATATTAATTTAGATACGTCTTTTTAATAATGTAGTGTTAGTTTTAATTTACCGCGTAAAATAGAATATATATTCGTGTGCACAACCAATAAAGGGAGTGTTTTATCGCGTCAGAGATAAACGTGGACTAGACGTAAATATGACAGCCCCCTTTTGAACGCGCTGGTTGCGCCACTGCTACGAAATAATTTTTGGCAAACTGCGCCACTGCTACGAAATAATTTTTGGCAAACTATCTTTACTTGATTGCGCATACGTTTAAAGGATACGACATGTGAAGCATATAATGCATACGACATGTGAAGTTTGCGTATTTCTTTTACTCCCAATATAATTTTAAGCCAACAATCGTGAATATTTTTAAAGCAGGTAAATCGCGATTATGCTAATTTTAATTTGTTCAAATATAACAGCGAGCGACGCTAATGTAAATTGGAACTAACACATAGTCTCAGTAAATTGGAACCGAAACATAGTAATATGATATTACAAAGTAATCTTCCGGCCGAACTTGGACAGAGGCCAAAAAACGTCCTTTGTAGGCACCGCGCGAAAATCATAGTTTCGTGAATCCCAGTTGCAGGATATTAATTTTAAGTTATTTCTTTAATTTTGTTATTTTTAAAATTTATGTATATTTGTTATGTTATTTTACACTTTATTAATATCAAAAAGTTAAAACATTTTATATAAATGGTATTTATATACCACTGGCCTATTCCGCTAACGTTGCATCTAGTCAGTTTCCACGAGAATAAATTCACAACGATTGCTTCGCTTGTTAGTTGTAGAATGTATGCTACCGCATGCGCCTTCCTTTATTTCCCACGCCGGCGCAGAGTGTAAAAATGTCACGCTCATACACAATGTTTTGACCTTGTGGTTCAGTAGTTCCCAAACTATGGTACGCGAAGGTTTCCCAGGTGGTACACGAGCACATTATTAAGTTCAAAACCAAAGGATCGCAAATGATCTTTTAGTGATTGTCATAAGCATTATTTTAATTCACATAAATTACGTAGAGCGTGACATTTCATGCTATATTCACACAATGGCTATTATGACGCAAATAATTAACGTGTGAATTTCTATTATGTCGTAATCAATTTCCAGGTCAAACAATCGCTATTATGATGCAATGAATCCACGTGTGAATCCCTACGATTTCGTAATAAATAGTCTGCTAGGCTGAGGAAAACATCGTAAATATACAGCAGTGCTACTTGTGGAACATATTTAGGTTATTTATTACCCTGTTTAATTGGCAAATTACATTTACTTTACACGCAACTGTGGGAAAGGCGCTGCATGAACCAAAAAGTGGTACGCGAGTAGATAAAGCTAGGGAACCACTGCGGCGTGGTTGGTTGGGCAAAGGGCAGAACATTTTTGATTGTTACGTTATGAAACTTCATAGTTAATAGTTATTTTGCAATAAAACATGTGACGTAACAATTGAACGAAAAAATGTTCAAAATGCAACACGGCAATGTTTGTTGTTCGATCGATTTCGTTACCTGATAATTACGAACACCCGACGAACATAAAACATTATATCGCAGCTTGAACAACCGTTTCTATCGCACAAGCGCCCACACTAGACTGTGCCTAGCTTTAGTCTATACGCTTTATAACAGGATTTGGTAGCTTAGGTAACAGACGTGCGTAAAATATATTACGTTCTCACGCAAATTGTTCACGTAACCCTTCTGGCCTTATAATGACCTTTTTAATTATTATTGCCTCCTCGTAAATATAATCAAGTGGGCGCCTATGGTTCTCGCGACGATTTGGTTGTCGAAAATTGCGCTCTGCGACACATGGCAACGAATCGCAGCTCTGCTCGCATGCAACATTATAGGAATAGCGTAAGGCACTCGGCCCAGATTTAGCAGAGCGTCAAAAAGAGAAACGCTCAGGCACGAGCTTTTGAGTTCGGGCTCGGCTAGGCCCAACACGTTGTGCCACATACTGATTGACAAACATTTAGCAATTCAAAACCTTATTTAAGATTTAATGTAAACAATCTGGCAAGGTCAAAAGGGAATCATAAAATTTATATTAAATAATATTAGCTAGGAATATGGGCATTAATCAACTAATCTAATGTCATATATAATTTGTCAATATATAAAGCGACCAATTCAGACAACATTATAACTTAGCAACTTATGTGGTACATTTTTACTAACAATTGTTAAACTTAAACTATCACTAGTAAAACTGAACTAAACTAGACAGACTGCTTGGTAAAGTAGGTTGTAAACTACAAATATACCAACAATCTAAGCCCTCGAGGCATGTTAGATTGTAATAACACGAGTGTTTCTAAGAAAACATCTAAAGCATTACTTAACCAGTTTATCCAGTTATAGGTTATTCATTTTACACAAAATAAAACTGATGTGTGGAGGGAGGGGGAAAGCTCGTGTTTGCTTAGCGCAAATAATATCATCAAGGAGAAAGACAAAAAATGCAACTAAAATTTTAAATAATGTAACTCTTGTTCAATTTAAAGCATATAACACTTGTTCAAAGAATGTATGGAAACCACCATTAAGTTATAATTTTCCTAAACTTGTTGAATGTGTAACGATGTTTAGCAGTTTATCAGCTTTTACCAAGAGGGGACAAGCAAACTCAGTGTTATGCTGAATCTGCACTAAAGAATGCCCTTACTTAAGACGGAACAAGAAATAATACAT
The DNA here is from genome assembly GCF_009617815.1 of Ciona robusta. NCBI lineage: Eukaryota > Metazoa > Chordata > Ascidiacea > Phlebobranchia > Cionidae > Ciona > Ciona robusta. Next base: position 1,082,444 of record NC_143242.1, read on the forward strand.
TGATTGCCAAACTCATTTAATTCTTCTCAATGAGGTCAAAACTGCTGCAGTATTAATATTTAATCAAAACTTAACTTTGAAAATGTGGAAAAGTGAATTTTCACCAAAATTCACCTTCCATTGATACCCACTGTCTCATGCTTTTTGAAAAAACAACTTGGATGTTTGTGTCGAAAATTAACTTTGAAATAGCTCATAATGAGTTAAAGAAAGGTTAGATTAATGTTATAGAATGCGTATTACTTTGTATAATTCGTATGTTACAAATTAAATAATTTGTTAGGTGTTAGTGATTGGGAACTAGGGCTAGGTTAAGGCCAGTGTTCTATTTTTTTTCAATTTCCGCAGACCGCAAATTATGACATTAAACCGCACGCATACTTTGTAATAGTATTATCATGCTATTTGTACACTATGCTTTTTTTTATAAACGATATAAGAAAACGAACTATATAGTCAAGTGGGGTAATAAAAATCAGAAAACATAAACTTTCGATTTTCTCCCAAAGTGATCAACTAAAAAAAATATTTTTAGTCTGGTATGCATTATACCTTGATGTCCAATAAAGATTGAAGGATTTCTATGATTACTTAATATTTTATTCGAAATTTTGTGCTGTTTTTTATTCCCTAGGATTTGCGGTAAAAAAAAAAACATTAGCGGGGCAATAAAAAAACAATGTTTTCAACAGCAAATTGACTTAACCTAAAGAAAAAAATATCTTTTACATACTTTTAACAGCCTTGTTCCAAAGCTTTTCTTTAATAATTTATCATTTTTACTTCACTACTTCCTTTTAAACATAAGCTTACCCGCAAATAACATTTATTAGCAGCCCTGGAGACTCACGTTGGCAATCGGCAATTGCCGACGCTTTTGCCGACGTATTTGGACGAAAACATTTTTTTTTTAATATTTTTATATAGCAGACGCAAAATTGCAAAAATTACGGGCGATAAAAGCTAAAAGTAAGGTATATAATACATAACAGTAGTATATAGCAAATGAAGTCAGGCGCACCGATTTCCTAACGCACCTGCGCGTTGACTACGACGTCATTAATGTCCTTGTATACGTTCGCCGAGCGCCGAGATTCAACCAGAAGCTCGGCAAGAGCTTATGACGTTATTAACTCTTTAACTGCCCATGGCAAATAAAGTCGCTTTGGGACCACACGCCACTTAAACGGTGATTCTGCGTTCATTTCTCCATTAACGATCCCAAATTTGGTTTCATTTGAAAGAGGAAGCAATTTCCTTTTGATTTCAGCAATAAAAAATACATCAACGTATTTAAAAATTTTGAGTAATGTATTGTCAAAGTTTTTGAACATTTTTAGCCAAATTTAGCCATTTTCCTTTAGTTATGTCCCCAATTTCGCTGTAATTTCCTGTTCACGCCAATTCGGAGTTGCAGTAGGGGATTCCCCTTGTATTCAAGCGTTGTTTAGGCTTCACAAAGCATTTTTAGCTTTGAAAACACTTTGTAGGGGTACTAGAACAGAATTTTTGTACAAAGTAGCTTAAATGGACACTGGTCCATAAAGGCTTGCATTTTCTTTGCTTTTAGTTGTTGAATTAGCTGGTATTACTCATTAGCGTGGTTTATATGTACAAAATAAGCAAATCTGTTTGAAAATTAAAAATTTTAAAAATTTATGACTATTTTGCCTGACCACTTTTTATGATATTTGTACTAAAGTTGATGAGTAAAAAATATATATATATTTCGTTTTGAACGAGATTTGATGTTGTATTTAGCAGGAATATAGGATATTCAAGTGGTGAAACTTTACTTCCTTTCAATGAAAATCAAGTGAATCATCTTGGGGACATTTCAAACTATGTTTAATGTTTCAAAGCTTTTTTAACATGTTATTTACTTTGTTTTGTCATTGAATTTGTGTTTTCTAGAACCTCATTGATGAATACAACACCTGGTCAAAAATTAAAAAATTTGAAAAAATAGGCGGCAGTTGAAGGGTTAAGGAGAAAGGCGTACGAGAATAAGTTTCTTTTTGGACGAAAAGCGTCGCTAATTAAAATCATTTAGAACACGTGGTTTGCGGTGAAAGAAAAGACGTAATGCAGGAGAAGACGTAATGCAGCTAAAAAAGTTAAGGAATTTATGTTTTTTTTATTAAAAATCCGTCTAATCAGATACGAAACATTGGGCGCTCGTGTTATACGATACCGACTGTAATTCGAGACAGGCAAATTCGCGCTGACGTTGGGATTCGTGACGTCACACCCGGCCATGCGTCTTTTGAAAACCAACCAGTTGCCCACATACTTTTATACGAGTCTCCAGGGCTGTATTAGACTAAAAACAAAGCCCATAAGTTTCATAACCTATATAAAGCACAAGAAGCAACCAGAGCATTACACTTGATTTAACTAAATTATAAAGGCTTTTAAAAATCTAAAATGACATCATGACTTTATCTAAACTAAATTCAGCAACATAATCATAAAAATGACCTGTAACTAGAGATGCACATTACAGAATTTTGAATCTATAAGATTCGAAACCTTTCGTACTTGAATCTAATTACGGGATCCGATATTCTGTTTAATGATCACATGTCATTTCATAAACTATATATATTAACAATTTTTAAAACTTAATAATTTTGAAAAAAAAAAATTTTGTGTTTGTGGGAGAATTGCAAAGACTAGTTTTTTGTTTTAAGAGATTTATCCATTTCTCATTATCCTAAGGTTTGTCAATTAAAGTGTATATAGGTTTCACCCCCCAAATAAAACCGACTTTGCTAGCCGCTGCTTTTGTGATGTGTACAACATACAAGTATGAAGTATACATTGCATACATTGAGGTTTGAACATGTTACAAAATATGCCGTGTTTGAAGAAATTGTTTATTTCTTTGGGACAAGTAAAAATTTCGTTGGTAAACTAGTGTATCAACTTGTCCTTTGACGAAGCACCTAAAACAAGTTAATGTAGAGCCCTGCTAGAGTTTCACTACGTCTTTTTTATGAGAATAAACTCACAACAATTGCTTCGTTTGTGTGGAATGTCAGGATTGTAAAAGTTGTAAATCCGGACGTAGTATGTTTTACGTGCGTCTGTCACCCAAGCTACCAAATCTTGTTATAAAGCATATTACTGACTATCACCACATAGAAACGGTTTTTAAAGCTGCGATCTAATGTTTTATGTTCGTCGTGTGTTCGTAATAATCAGCTAACGAAGTCGCTCGAGTAACAAACATTGCCGTGCTGCAATTTGACATTTTGCGCTTAATTGTTATGTCATATGTCTTATTGCAACATAACTATTAACTATGACGTTTCATTACGTAACAATCGGGAGGAATGCCCACTGCCCAACGAACCACGAGACCGAAACATCGTGTATGAGCTTCACATTTTTACGCTCTGCGCGGGCGTAGGAAATAAAGGAAGACGCATGCAGTAGCATACAGTCCACACCTAACAAACGAGGCAATCGTTGTGAATTTATTCTCGTGAAAAGTGCCGTCATGAAACTCTGGTTCTCGTGCGGTGCCAACGAACGATGTTTTTTGGCTTCTGTCCAAGCTCGGCCGGGAAGATACTTTGTAATATCATATTACAATTTGAGTTGGTTCCAATTTACTGATAGCGTCGCTCCTCGCTCTAATATTTGCACCAATTAAAATTCACATAAACGCAATTTACCTGCATTTATTAAAGTTTAAACTATTCTTGGTTGCTTGCTTAAAATTATATCGGGAATAAAACAATTATATGAAATATAAAAGCACATAAACCACAACTGTTTTCTAAAATTTTAATAGTTTATCAAAGGTATTATGACGTAATCATCGTTACATTTTTAATCCACGATGAACGTGCGTAAAACTTTTCAGTTGTTTCCACCGATTTAGATACGTCGTTTTAATAAATGTAATATCATTTTAAATTCACCACATAAAGGTTCCATGTGACATGATTTGTGACAAAATTAGTATAGTAGGTGTTAGAAAAATGCATTTTTTAATGTTTGCACGAACCGTTTCACCATTTTAGCTATTCGCCGTGTTCTCGCAATGTAACCGATGCGGTTAAAATAGAGCGCACGTTTATGTCGTCAATAATTACGGAACAAAGAAATCAAAGAGTATATTGTCGGCCGAACGTAAGAAAGTTGATTTTAATATAAATAGGATTTATTTCTACTAAAAAAATCCGGACGTTTTTCGACGATCCGGACGGTGACATTATCACTGAAAAAGGGGTATTTTTACAATCCTGTGGAATGTATGCTACCGCACATGCGTTTTCCTTTCCTACGCCGGCAGAGAGCGTAAAAATGTGACGCTCATACATGATGTTTTAATCTCGTGGTTGGTTAGAAGTGGGCACATTCCTCGCGATTGTTATATTATGAAACGTCATAATTGGTAGTTATGTTGTAATACAAGTAACGTAACAATTTAATGAAAAAAAATGTTTCAATTCCTAGCGAAAGAATGTAATATTGAATGCAACGCGTGTTTTAGCACTTTCTGTCTGGGTGCGTGTTTGCGGACATGGGGTCGTCATGACAACAAAACAGCCCAAATGGTTGCAAGCAAGCATCAAAAAAGGAGACCCTTGGACACGAGCTTTTGAGTTTGGGTTGGCACATCCCTAACTATTTGTGAATTTTCAAAGTTAATTTTAGATATGAATGCCAAAGTATCAAAATAAAACTTTACAGGGGTACCAAAAAGTCTTTTTAAAATTGAAAATTTTAATGGCTACCATCATCAGGAATACTTTTATTATGGCTTGCATAGTAAAATAGTGACGCAGTACTTTTTAGGCTAGGAACCACTGATTTAACTCAAAAATAAACAATTTTGAACATTTATTTCATCTTACCGTATTATTTGGAAGTCTTTGCTCCACAGCTACACAACTAGATTACGTGATCGCTTACCAGATATTTTATCTTTTTTGGCAGCAAAGTGGTTACGACACCGTATTTATTATTATTTACTGCCTGACAAGTTTTGGGGCTACGTGGCAACATAGAGATCTAAACCAAGGGTTCTTCAACTTTTTGAAGCACGCCCCCCAGAGCCATAGAAATACCGAGTAGTCCAACCCATTGTTACGTAAAAGACAAATTGAACGGCAATTTGGGTCCAAAATAACACAGTAGGTATAGGGAAAATGTATGTTTTTCGGTAAATTACAGAAAAACTTGGGCCTAAAAACAAATTTAAAGGTTGAAAAATGTAAAAAACATGTGTTATTTGTTTTCTGTGTCAAAAAAAGTCAAAAATTAGAATTAGAAGCGGTTGATTTGCGACATTTTAGTCATTTAATGCGGCTAAATTTATACATTTTTTCTAAAAAATGTTTGGTAAGGTAAATAGAAGCTGTTTTACACCTTCCCACAATAGGAAAACACAAACAAAACTTAACAAGTTCGTTTAAACCCATTGCCAAAGTCACCACTTTTGCTCTATTTTGGACACACATAGACGGCAGTTGGACTACTCGGTGTTTATACGACTCTGCGCCCCCCTAATGAAGATCTCAACACACTTGCGCCCCCCCCCCTTTTTGTTAAATTATCACAGTGGTGTTCAATTAATTTCTGCCATGATCCACCATCGTAACCGGCTATTTCCCGCCCGGCTAATTCCCCCCGGCTATTTCCCCACCGGCTAATTCCCCCCAATGACTATTTCCCCCCCGTGACTATTCCCCTCCGGCTATTTCCCCCCCAAGACTATTTCCCCCCTGCTATTTCCCCCCGTGACTATTCCCCTCCGGCTATTTCCCCCCAAGACTATTCCCCTCCGGCTATTTCCCCCCGGCTAGTTCTCCCCCGTGACCTTTCCCCCCGGCTATTTCCCCCCGATGACTATTCCCCCCGGCTATTTCCCCCTTGGCTAGTTCCCCCCGTAACCATTCCCCCCCGTGACTATTCCCCCCCGGCTCTTTCCCCCGGCTATTTCCCCCCCCGGCTATTCCCCCCGGCTATTTCCCCCCAGCTATTTCCCCCCGGCTATTTCCCCCCGGCTATTTCCCCCCTAAGACTAGGGGGGTTAGGGGTTAGGGGTTAGGGGTTAGGGGTTAGGGGTTAGGGGTTAGGGGTTAGGGGTTAGGGGTTAGGGGTTAGGGGATAGGGGTTAGGGGTTACGGGTTAGGGGTTAGGGGTTAGGGGTTAGGGGTTAGGGGTTAGGGGTTAGGGGTTAGGGGTTAGGGGTTAGGGGTTAGGGGTTAGGGGTTAGGGGTTAGGGGTTAGGGGTTAGGGGTTAGGGGTTAGGGGTTAGGGGTTAGGGGTTAGGGGTTAGGGGTTAGGGGTTAGGGGTTAGGGGTTAGGGGTTAGGGGTTAGGGGTTAGGGGTTAGGGGTTAGGGGTTAGGGGTTAGCCGTGGATAATAGTCTCGGGGGGAAATAGCCGGGGGGAAATAGTCCCGGGGGGGATAGTCCCCGGGGGGGATAGTCCCGGGGGGAATAGCCTGGGGGAATAGTTACGGGGGGGAATTAGCCGGGGGAATAGTCACGGGGGGAAAATAGCCTGGGGGAATAGTTACGGGGGGGAAATAGCCGGGGGGGAATAATCACGGGGGGGAATTAGCCGGGGGAATAGTCACAGGGGGGAAATATCCGGGGGGGAATAGTCACGGGGGGAAAATAGCCGGGGGGAAATAGCCGGGGGGAAATAGCCGGGGGGAATGGTCACGGGGGGGGGAAATATCCGGGGGAATGGTCACGGGGGGGATTTAGCCGGGGGGAATAGTCAGGGGGGGGAGTAGCCGGGGGGAATGGTCACGGGGGGGAATTAGCCGGGGGGAAATAGTCAGGAGGGGGAATAGTCACGGGGGGAAGTAGCCGGGGGGAAGTAGCCGGGGGGAATAGTCACGGCGGGGAAGTAGCCGGGGGGAAATAGCCGGTGGGAAAACGCCTGGGGGGATATAGCCTAGAACCATCCACCATAGCCAAACCTGACATATTGGACATGTTTTAAACCGCGCCCCCTTGGTTGACTGTAACTGTATTATTGCGTAAAACCCCTTATCGCGATCAACGCAAAAGTGAAATCAAATAACCGTTCGGTTTACGTTTACGTCGTATAGTTATTTACCATATTTACCATGTTTTTCTTAGCCAGGTAGACTGTTTGTTTCGAAATAGTAGGGATTCCTTGTATCATAATAGCGATTGTTTTGCGTGGGAATTAATTACGACATAATAGCAATTCACACGGCGATTATTTGCGTCATAATAGGGATTGACACCTCATCATTTACCATGTGTAAGGGGTTTAAAAACAGACTTAAAGGTTTTCTATTTTAATTTAAATTTTGCGTGCGACGTATTTAAGCCTTTTGAACATCAATGTAATACCGCTTTATTTTATAGTTTTTTTGCGCACCTCTTCCGAGTGTTTCACGCCCCCAGTTTAAGAACCACTGATCTAATCATATAGATAGAAAACTAAAGTCACGTGACAAACTAACTTTACGTCGAAACCAAAGTTAGTATAGACCAAGTTAGGAAACGGATTGTAAAACAACGAATTTTGTTAACCATTGTCTCCGCGTCTATGACGTCATAGTTGCCGCCATTACGGAGCCCACGGCATAGCATTTTATTATTGCTGGGTGCTGTTTTTGCGCACGGTAGTGGTCAGCACGGTAGTGGTCAGCACGGTAGTGGTCATATAGATCCTTTTTCGTCGAACAGTTGTTCTTGGCTTTGTTGTTGTTGTTGCTGCTGATAGGGCGATTATTTTCCGCACTTATCCTAATTCTCAATTCTAGCATTTTTCTTTAATCTCTTGATTGAAATCAAATCGTAATATATATTTATAATTTTTAGACTGAATTTTCAGATTTAAAACCGCACGATGAGCGATTAATTAACGATTACTTTCCTCATGCACTTTACATAACGGAAACACTGTCTGGAGTTTGGCGGGAAACGACGGCACGTGTTGTATCCACACAACGATTCACGACTGAATCAAACTATTAGCATTTGTGGGGACGCATTAAATGCACTACTCTTATACCGTATTGTTATTAATCGTAATTGAAACATTGTTTTTAATTCAACATCATATGATTAACTTCTAACATTACTTAATTACTGCGTGTCACAAATTCACGCTTTGATGCGTAAAAGGCTGCTATTCCTTAAACCTCATATTATGTATTGTGCGTGAGTTTCTGGGTCATCTGCCGTATCTATAGATCGATAATTACGTATCGCGGAAGTCGTGGAACGTAACTGCAAGGTCTGGAGCCAAACCAAACACCCCTGCTGTTACGGATCTAGACGCTGCAGTTATCACGCTGTTCTTTTGTTTTTTTTGTGTCTTTCGTCGTGAAATCGTTGCGTATATAAGCGTGTTGTGGTCCGTAGTAAACATGATATACAAGAGTGAACTGAGTTACGTATGGTTGTGAGTAAGAGGAATAAGAAAGACGTTTAGCTACGGTGATTAACGGGACCAGCTTCGAGACACTTTTCGATAGTTAATTCCAATTAAAAATCCATCCGTCACGCGTAAAAACGTGACAACTGGGGGCTCGTCCGGGAAATGAACGATGAACGAGGCAAAGGTACCACTAGAGTTTGCTTCTTTGAAAAGGATGGTCTACTGGTTAGAAAATTCACGACTCCGAAGATTAACTATGGAAAATCTCTGAACCAAATAGTTGTTCCAAGGAAGTTGAGGAATAAGATAATGGAAGTGGCGCACGAATCAATGATGGGAGGCCATATGGGAACTAAAAAGACAAAAGACAAGATTCTTCAAGCCTTCTATTGGCCCGGCATGAACGGAGATATACGCCGGTTTTGCAGGTCATGCGACATCTGCCAGCGCACCATTCAAAAGGGGAGAGTACCGATCGCGCCCCTGGAGCGCATGCCCTTGGTCGACGTCCCCTTTAAAAAGGTAGCTGTAGATTTAATTGGCCCAATTTTACCGGCAAGTGGAAGAGGGCATCGCTACATATTGACGCTTGTGGATTACGCAACGAGATATCCTGAGGCAGTGCCATTAAAAGGAATCAGTACGGAACAAGTAGCTGAGGCCATGGTTGATATGTACAGTCGGCTTGGCATACCTGAAGAAGTATTGAGTGATATGGGCACACAGTCTATATCGGAGTGTATGCAAGAAGTCGAAAGGCTACTACGGATACGTCACTTATCAACAGCGCCTTATCATCCGATGTGCAATGGTCTTGTTGAACGTTTCAATGGGACGCTAAAGCGTATGTTAAGGAGGCTCTGCAGCGACCAACCAGCTCAATGGCATCGGTATATAAACCCGCTTCTATTTGCTTATCGAGAGGTGAGACAGGAATCCACGGGTTTCTCGCCTTTTGAACTGATGTATGGGAGGACGGTACGAGGGCCCATGCATGTACTCAAAGAAATGTGGACCAACGGCAAGACAGATCCAGAGGTACAAACCAGTTATTTATACGTAATGCAATTACGAGAACGTCTCCGGGACACTTTAAAGATTGCTAACGACGAATTGGAAAAGTCGCAAACTCGTTATAAGCGCTATTTCGACCGAAAAGCGAAACGCCGACTGTTACAAGTCGGCAGCAGAGCCCTCGTTCTTCTACCCACAGATAATAACAAGCTGTTGATGCAATGGAAGGGACCTTTCACCATTGAGAGCAAGCTGGGTAGTAATGATTACAGACTCGACATAAATGGAAGATTGAAAACATTCCACGCTAATCTACTGAAGGAATACGTGGAACGTGAGGTTCGACCAAGTCCCGAAGAAGGACACAATCTCACTGCCTGTTCGGCAGTTATAGGAGTGGTAGCCGAAGAGGAAGAGACACCATGGGATGTGCCAACACTCGGAGCTAAAGAGTCGCTTGAAGATATCTGTTACGGCAAACAATTAGAGCATTTAAGACTACAAGAGGTCAAAATGCTTGTGCAAACGTTCAAGGATGTATTTTCGGACGTCCCGGGTGAGATGGGAATTATCGAACACAAGATCACAGTCACGGATGAGAAGCCAATACGCTCAAAGCCTTATCCAGTACCATACAGTGTACGCGAATCACTAAGAACGGAAATCAACAACATGCTGGCAATGGGAGTCATCAGACCCTCAGAGTCCGCATACGCGTCACCAGTGGTCATCGTCAAAAAGAAAGACGGATCTAATCGGATATGTATCGACTTTCGGAAACTAAACAAAGTAACGGTATTCGACCCCGAACCTATGACGTCGGCAGAAGCGATATTTCAAAAAATTTACAAAGACAGGTTTTTTACCAAAATAGATCTTTCGAAAGGTTACTGGCAAGTGCCGGTAGCGAAAATGGATATACACAAGACGGCTTTTGTGACACCAGATGGAACGTACGAGTTCATAAGGATGCCGTTTGGGATGGTTAATTCCAGCGCCACATTTGTACGAGGCATGCGCAGAATACTTGCAGGACTGCACAATGTCGAATGCTACATCGATGATATCATTGTACACACGGAAACATGGGAAGAACACCTCGATGCTCTGCGAGTACTACTTCAACGACTTCGCAGTGCATGTGTCACTGCACGCCCTTCAAAATGTCTTGTCGGAACGGACAATCTCGACTTTCTAGGGCATCATCTAGTTGACGGGGTGGTTGGACTACAAAGGGACAACGTGACAAAGGTTGAGAATGCTTCCCGGCCAACTACTCAAAAGGAAGTCCGAGCTTTCCTTGGACTGACCGGATACTACAGAGATTTTATCCCAAATTATGCGACCATCGCTACACCACTGACCGACTTGACAAAAAAAGGTCAACCAAGTTCCATCACATGGGATGACGCCCATGAGCAAGCATTCACTACTCTTAAACGGCATTTGACAAATTACCCAATACTACAGCTACCTGATGTATCAAAACCATTTGTGCTGCGGACGGATGCGTCAAACGAGGGCATCGGAGCTATGCTTGGTCAGATTCACGACGGACGGTGCCTCCCCGTGAGCTACGCGAGCAAGAGACTGACCAAGACCGAATCCAGATATTCAACCATCGAGAGGGAATGTCTGGCGATCGTATGGGCCATCAGAAAGTTCTCCAGATATCTCTACGGTGTTAAGTTTACACTACAAGTCGACCATCAGCCCCTGGTTTATGTTAATCAGGCTAAGTTCATAAACGACCGAATAATGCGCTGGGCACTGTTTCTCCAAAACTATCGAATCAAATACGAATATATCGAAGGCGCCGATAACGTGGGTGCTGATTATCTTAGCCGCTCATGACTTTCATTCTGTGTACCACGTCTCATCGTAAATTATATTTGTGTATATGTATCCGTTTTCAAACAGTGAATTTATGTTGTTTTTTTGTTATTTGTTCTTTTAGTGAACTTTTAACAAAGTTCTTTAAATGGGGGGTGATGTCACAAATTCACGCTTTGATGCGTAAAAGGCTGCTATTCCTTAAACCTCATATTATGTATTGTGCGTGAGTTTCTGGGTCATCTGCCGTATCTATAGATCGATAATTACGTATCGCGGAAGTCGTGGAACGTAACTGCAAGGTCTGGAGCCAAACCAAACACCCCTGCTGTTACGGATCTAGACGCAGCAGTTATCACGCTGTTCTTTTGTTTTTTTTGTGTCTTTCATCTTAAAATCGTTGCGTATATAAGCGTGTTGTGGTCCGTAGTAAACATGATATACAAGAGTGAACTGAGTTACGTATGGTTGTGAGTAAGAGGAATAAGAAAGACGTTTAGCTACGGTGATTAACGGGACCAGCTTCGAGACACTTTTCGATAGTTAATTCCAATTAAAAATCCATCCGTCACGCGTAAAAACGTGACACTGCGTGATTACGGTTCGTCAAAATTCATGATAACAAACGTTTTTAAGCGACGACAACGTTAACTAGTGTAAGTTTACAATAAACACATGGTACAGGAGTTGTACAAAGCGTATTTACACATATTCGTTACCAATCACTCAATTCTCATACGCCATAAGTCTCATTAGTTATAATACATGTAGGTAAATACATGCTGCCTACTGCTCCACAGTCACCAATGGCGACTAGAACCCGTTTTGTTGGTTACTTCAGATTTGTTTTTGATCGAGCCCAGTCGACCGTTGTAGTAAAATGATTAACTAATATAGCAGGGTGGGGGTAGATGGGATACCTTTTCATTTTGTTTTCTCTTTTCATTTGGTAGTAAACAAAGAACATTTAATGAATTATAAAACCGTATCTTCACGACTTCCACAATCCATTGTTAATTGTTCAAAACACGATCAGGCTATTTGGATATTATGTCTTAAAGGTGTCCCATCTTCCCCGACTCTACTATCTTATGCTAATTAGTTTAAAACGTGTTCATTCATTAGATCTGTGATCTCTTGTTTTCCGCACTTTTCCTAATTCTCAATTCTAGCATTTTTCTTTAATCTCGTCATTGAAATCGTAATCGTAATATATATTTATAATTTTTAGACTAAATTTTCAGATTTAAAAGCGCACAATTAGCGTGTGTGCATCGAAGCGTAGACGAGTGCCTTTTTGAGCACGGTAGTGGTCATATAGATCCTTTTTCGTCGAACAGTTGTTCTTGGCTTTGTTGTTGTTGCTGATGGGGCGATTTTTTTCCGCACTTATCCTAATTCTTAATTCTAGCATTTTTCTTTAATCTCTAGATTGAAATCAAATCGTAATATATATTTATAATTTTTAGACTAAATTTTCAGATTTAAAACCGCACAATTAGCGTGTGTGCACCGAAGCGTAGACGAGTGCTTTTTTCTTATCGTTATCTTCGGTATGAACACCGCGTCTCTCGTTTCTTCGCTCTTTTAGTTTACCGCTCGCAATAAATCATTATGCAGCCGCCACAATATGAATAATATTAACTTCTAACATTACCTATACTGCGTGATTACGGTTTATCCAAATTCACAAAAACAAACATCTTCAAGCGACGACAAGTTTAACTATAGTGTAAGTTTACATGTCAACATATGGTGCAGGAGTTGTACAAAGCGTATTTACACATATTCTTTACCAATCTTTCAATCCTTGTACGTCTTAAGTTTAATGAGTTATAATACACGAATAAAATTCTATTTACTGCCCCACAGCCACCAGTGGCGACTGAAATCCGCTTTGTTGGTTACTTTTGATTTGTTTTTGATCGATTTCAATCGACCGTTGTAGTGATAGGGGTAATTAATACTATGCTAATTAGTTCATACCGTGCTCATACATTAGATCTGTGTGATCTCTTGTCCTATCGTTATATTGTAGTGATCAAAGCAAAGAGATTAAAACCAATCCGCGCAGTGTCCACGGATTAGCTTTTCAAATTTATCGGCCCACTCAAACATATTCTTTTTAGACCATCGTTTGGTCGGTACACAAAAATACGGCACCGGTTCCTTATTTGAACAGTTCGATAAGCAGCAAGCGTTCGTCATCGAATAAAATTACGTTACCAATCACTAAATATATCGACTTTTCGACACCCGTTGTTGGTATATTGTTTATGAGCTGATTGCAGGTGATCTGCAGTGACTTCGTGCGCTCGTGGGTGTCTAAAGCTACGTCCTAGTCTAGGTTATCTAGGAGTTGTCGTTTGCCGTTTCCTAGTCTAGGTTATCTAGGGTTTTGGCTGGCATGAAATTACACGGTTCTGTACCTTCAGTTACAGTAACTAAGTTTATTTATTCATATGCTTCGTATCGTTATATCGTTCTGTCTCTCGTTGTTATCTCGTTTCTCTTATCTTTTGTGATTAAATGGCGATTACACAACAGTATATATAGCAGGGAATTAACTTGAAGGGAAAAAGAAATTTCGGGTGTCAGACGAACCGGCGTGATAAATGGCGATAACGAGGTTATAATGCATAGGACACAATTGGAACATCGGCGCTAACTCGGTTAACTGCAGGGTGTATCCGCTGCGTTATTGGAAGGTTAGCGCGAGACGTCAAACATTTAAGTCAATATTGGGGAAAAAAGAATTCGTGTGACGTAATATTGCGACGGGCCGCTACAGACTCTAAATTCTTCTATGTATATATATATTGACTTCAAATGCGTTATATTGTACCCAGAGTCCGTATATAAACGTTTATATACGGACTCTGATTGTACCTAGTTACCGATATTTTTGACTTTTTCGTGATGCATTGAAGCGTGACGGGGTACGAAGCAAATTAGCAAATTTCCCATTGTTACGTCAGAGTTTCCACTCATTGGTTTTAATCTCTTTGGATCAAAGTAAATAGATATACTATAGAGAACTAACATATTAGTTCTCTATGGTATATACAACAAGTAAGGACAGCCATTGTTTGAAAACAATGGTCAATGGACGCCATCTTGTTTCCCACATCAGGCGTGAAATGCATGCATCAACATGGGCACCAGACGGATATTTTGCGTATTTTAGCTGCTTTTTAGACCTTTATTCATTTTTTGTTTCAATAGTTGTATTAAAGGATACGGGAAACACTTATGATCCATCAAAATTGAAAAGAATTAAATATTTTACAACCCAACCAAAACTCAAGCATTCGCATTTTAAACGTAAATACAGTATTTAAAACTTATGCAATGCCTGTGCCAAATACGTTAAATTTATATATATATAATTGTGTAACATAAATAACCCAAACATTGCTCAAAAATGAGCAAATATGTCAGTTTACGCTTGTGAAGTTCAACGATGTTTGAGCGGGAAACATGTGGGAAACAAGATGGCGGCCTTGTCCTTACTTGCTGATATCTATGTTCTTTGGTAGTGATAGGGGTAATTAATACTATGCTAATTAGTTTATACCGTGCTCATGCATTAGATCTGTGTGAGCTCTTGTTAGTTTAAATATTGCGATTTTTAAAAAACCAAGCACTTCTGCGCGTAAAAATTGCTTTCTGCTAATGTTATATCTTATCACAATAATAAACCTCACAAAAATAATCAACTTTTATTGAGCACTCAATCGATTAAAGAGTAAAAAAACAGAAAATATCAAGTTTACTATAGCCAAAAACATAAAGAACATGTTTAAAATATAGAAGTATACACAAAAACGCATAACATTACCATAAACTGGTGTATCTAGCTGCAGTTTTGCATGTAAACTGCCGTGATTTTACTTTTTTGGCTCACAAACTTAACACGTATACCCGGCAACGAAACTTAAGGTATCTTTGTAAAATTTGCCTAATATCGAAGGGACATTGAGGAAAACAAGACTGAGTTACTATTTTGGGTCCTCTGCTTGAATTAGTAAGCTACCTTTTCTGCGTTCCGGGTCTTTATGAAATCGGAAAACGCGAACACCTTATACAGTAGTACTTAAGCAGTTTGGAGCTGCATGTCCACTCATATTGGATTATAAATGTAGTAAAGAATGGCTCTGTAGATTCGTAGGTATGATCATATACTATTATGTAAACTAAGCTGATTGCTGCTAGTCTTAATCGCCAACGAATAAAGGACCCTGTTAAACCACACTATACGCCGAAAACCAGTCAAAATATTAATTTACTCCACATTAATTCGTAGATTTGATATTATATAACACGATTTTTATTAGAAATTATATTTTAAATGTTAAAATAACCGCTATACGTGTTTTCTAGCCCTGTATCGCTTACAAGAACTAAATGAACACATGCCGACCATGCATTTGTATAGGCGATTCACGCCCTCTGGGCTTCGTAATGGCGGACACGAGCGCCGTTTCCTAACTTGGTCTATACTAACTTTGAAACCATAGATGTATGATATCTATGATAGGGAACCGTACGTTTGTTCGGCGGGAAACACAAACCTCGAAATAATATGTATGTATAACCGGCGCCGTGGCGTAGTGGTTAGCGCGCCTGCCTCTAACCCAGAGGTAATGGATTCAAGGCTCGTCGCTGCTACCATTGTGGGCGTATGTGTCCTTGAGCAAGACACTTAACGGCAATTGCTCCAACCCAGTGGTCAGTAATGGGTTGTCCAAATTATCAGCCATACATAAAAATGAGAAAAAAATCCAAAAAAAATAATCATCCACAAAGTAACATACTTGGTAACTCGTAAGCTGGCGCGAGGTGCACACCCGTGTTATAACGACTGTCGTTTTCCGGCCACGCGAGGATAAAGTAAGTTACATTCATTCATTCATTCATTCATTCAGTAAAGAAAAAACGATTTGTTTAATTTCTATAATAATACATGGTGTGCGTTGTAGTTCATAAATATGTTTATAGTTATTATCTGTAGCGTAATAATAAAAAAAAGGAAACTATCGTTGGATGTTTTGCTCCTAACTGCAGTGGAAGCAGTAGTGCAACCCGTGGACTTTTGCCTTTCCATTGGAAGCAGAAAGAATGAATAAAATTTATTTCGTCTCTTCGGTCACGATAACGAAGAACAAGAGAGTTGACAAAAGCGAAGACAGGTAGTAACGGTAAAACAACACTATATAAATCTATAGTACCTAATGCTGTATAGTACCTAACGAAGTATGCCCAGTATTTGAGCCTATCGAAATAAGTTAAGCACAGCTTTTATTTAGACTCATTTTAAAGAAAATTAGTTTGAGTAAAATTGGAGAGATGGGTTGAAAAAGCTCAAGTCAAATGCTATTCCAACACTATTTGAGGCTCGGAATTGTCCAAAAAAATTACTTGAAAACAGAGAATTTTAAAGCGGTCAAGCGAAGAATCCTGTATAAATATAAACGGTAAGTTTGATTTGTGATCCCAAGCTATTGAGTATGACCCATCACTGAAAAAGTTTGTGGGATATGTCAGCAGTGAATTTTCATCCTCGCAGTTGGTGGCCTCACACGTTTTGTGTATTATGGCAAAGGGTATTGCCAAATTGAAGCAATTAATTGGTAAGTGTTAACTATAATACTATATACATACAAATGTATGCTACGTACCTATACTTTTGTTGCATAATATATGATTTGAGGTGATATTGTATATAGTAGGGTGGGGAAAGATGGGACACTTTGTCAAACGAGACTTTTTTTTTAATTTTCTTTTTACGGTCCCCCATTTAATGATAATCAGGAAAAAATAAGGTTACAGAATTATTCGACAGTATTATCACGACTTTATAAAACGCCCGTCAAAGCTGATTACTGTTTTTAAATTTTAAAAAAATATGTAAAATAGAAACAGTATACTTTGAACAGGTAAAAAATGCGAAATAGTAAGGTGCTATTTTTAATGCTCGCTAAATCATAGTAAAGCCGAAGAATTTTTTTAGTTTGCGTGTGCGAACGATTAAACTGGTTTCATAGCTTCATAAAACAACCTTGAATATTTCGTACAGTTTGATTTTGTCTTATAAAACCAAATTTAGTTTTGTAAAAAAAACACTTAGATATAAGCATGGAGAAAATAGGTAGGGCTCAATATCATGTTTGGGTCGCGACCCAAACATGGGTCGCACAGGTTTACGTTTGCGTATTGGTTAAGTCCTATGTTTACCTTGTTTTTCTTAGCCAGGTAAATTGTTACAAAACAGTAGGGATTCACACGTGGATTCATGGCATCATAATAGCAATTGTTTGACCTGGCAATTCATTGTGACATCTCACTGTAGTGAATTCCTTCTCTCTTATTATTGTTACGCGCCGCTTTAAGTGCGCCGCTCCTAATTGACATTCCTACGTTTCTACCGCATTTCTTAATTTGCCACGTTACTCAGTTTGCATGTGTTACTTGCCATTTGTACTGCAGTTAAGTTCGAGTGCGCGTTTAAGTTGTCTTTAGCTCTTTGTTTCTTTTAGGTTGCTATGAATCGTTTTAAGTTTGTTTAAACCTTATTTAATAAAGCTAATGAATCGTTTCACTCACGAGTCGATTATTTGCGTCATAACAGGGATTGACACAAAATCATTACTAAGGCATGTAGGAGTTTTACAACAGGCTTGAATTTAAACAGGCACATGCGTCGTATTTCAGCCTTTTGCGTGCGTCCTATTTTAGTCTTTTTATAAGAAAGACTTTTTCGATGTTTGTGGCTCAGGTCGATGGCGTAGCCAGAACCCCTAAAACGGGTCGGTCCAAATCATAACGTCATAAATACGTCGATTATTGGCGTCATAATATAAGTTGACCCGTTTATTATCAGCAATCCAGGAGATAATAAACTAAATGTTCTAAGTTAGGCTTAAAGACTGTTTAACCGCTAATGCTTGTGAACACATTTAAGTTAGTTTTCTACTTTTAGCAGTTTTCGACGAAATACATGGTTAGCGCGATTATATCTAATTTCCCTCGGTTTTGTACCGCGACCATATCAAAAGACTGTATAAAAAAATTTAAAACATATAAAAAAATTTTGAACTCTCCTAAGTATTTCAGAAACTAGAAACGATCAAAGTTGAGTGATTTTTTTTCTTATGGGAAATCTAATTGTCGCGCGGCCACTTGTTTTACTGCAATTTTAAAAGCTCTTTCGTTGCTTGAAACTTTGTTGGTATCTTAACACTACATTTCTATCGATAACACAACATTTCTATGCCATTGTAAAGGTTTTTTCATAGATTTTCTTTTATATTGGTTAAAATAGGTAACTGCACAGTTTTAATGAAAACAAGTTTTCGAATTTGTTTGGGAAATATGAAAAAAAAATTTTTTTTTTTGTTTTTTTTTGCATGAAAATGTAATTGTACCGATTTAAAGTTAAATTTTTGTACAATTCAGTTTGCAAAAAAAATGTGTGAAGTAATGTAAATTTTTTTTAAATAAATCTTAATTATATACTGCTTAAAACTAGTAACTGTACAGTATTAATTAAAACAAAATTTCAAATTCGTAAAAAAAGATTTTTTTGCATAAAATAGGTAATTGTACTGTTTTAAAGTAAAATTTTTCTAAGTTCAACTGTACAGTTATTTATTTTAACCAATATAAAATAAAAATTTAACTTAATAAACTCTTTTACATTAGTTTTTACAACATTTTTCTTTTGCCGAATTTGAAAAAAATGACTTCAAAACAGTACAAATACTTTTTTTTTATTATGCAAAAAAAAATAAAAATTTTATACTTTCCAAACGAATTCAAAAAAAATATTCTAATTAAAACTGTACAGTTACTTATTTTAGGAATATAAAAATTTATTTTGAAAAAAATCCTTTACATTAGTTTTCGCAACAACATTTTTTGCACTATTGAAATATCTTTTTGATTAAAATTGTACAGTTACTTGTTATGGGTAATATAATACAAAAATTTAATTAGAACAAATTTTTTATATTAGTTTACACAACAATTTTTTTTGCAAACCGAATTCGAAAAAAAAAATATATAAGTATTAGAGCCCGACCGATATTGCTTTTTTCAAACCGATACCGATATTTTGTAAATTTCAGTTGCCGATAACCGATACTTTAATGCACCTAAAAAACTTGACTGATTAAAACGGAAAAATCTGATATAATATAGCTAATAAAAATCAACTAACAGGCTTAATTATTATTAATTAGTTATTAGTGAACTTGTAATTACTTAATTGGTTAATTTGTAATTTTTTCAAATAAATTTTACTTCCCTTCCATTGAACAATCATTATATTTATCAGCCAATGCTGTTTATTTGTGTATCACGTCGACGCGTAAAGATGCGTAAGTGACCTAAAGTAACCTGGACGTTACAAGCGGCTGATAAACATGACATGCGGTGGACGCGTGATCAGACGCTTTGACCTAGTTTAATACGTTAGATTTTTACGAATGAGTTGAATTATAGGTATACGAGTAAGTTTACATTTATGAACAAGTTAGCGCTCTGCATTAATTCTTACATACGCACGTTGCTGGCCATCTGTTTACTTAGCGCCGATAATATCGGCCATTTTATGCTGTTGCCGATAATCGGTAAATCACTAAAAATGCGGCCGATATATCGGCTAACTGATAATCGGTCGTGCTCTAAATAGTATAATTACTTTTTTGTAGAAAAAGAAAAAATCATTTTTTATATTTTATAAACAAATTCAAAAAATGTTTTATTTTTAAACTGTACAGTTACTTGTTTTAAGCATAAAAAATAAAAAATTATTTAAAAAAATTCTTTACGTTTGTGAACACAACACTTTTTTTGCAAACCGAATACAAAAACATTTTAACTTTAAAAGAGTGCAATTATTTTTTTATGTAAAAAAAGACAAAAAAAACATGTTTTTCATATTTTCCAGACGAATTCGAAAAATTGATTTAAACTAAAATTGTACAGTTACTTGTTTGGGCAATATAAAATGAAAATTTAATTTAAAAAACTTTTCTACATAAGTTTACACAACAATTTTTTTGTAAACCGAATTTGAAAAATTTTCACCTTTAAAACAGTACAATTACTTTTTATGCAAAAAAAAACAAAAAATCTTTATTTCATATTTTCCAAACAAGTTCAAAAAAATGTTTTAATTAAAGTAGTACAGTTACTAGTTTTAAACAATAAATAAATAAAATTTTATTAAAAAAAAACATTTTACATTAGTTTTTACAACATTTTTTTTGCAAACCGAATTCGAAAAAAAATATAACTTTAAAACAATACAATTACCTTTTTTATGCAAAAAAATCATTTCTTTTTAAATTTTCCAAAAGAATTTATAAAAATGTTTTAATTAAAACTGTACAGTTACTTGTTTTAAGCAATAAAAATATAAAATTTTATTAAAAAAAATTTTTAACATTAGTTTTTACAATTTTTTTTTTGTATAATTTCTTCAAAAAAATTTTAAGTTCATAACGGTACAACTACAATTTTTATGCAAAAAAACAAAAAAAATCAATTTTTTCATGTTTCTCAAAGGAATTAAAAAAAATATTTTAATAAAAACTGTACAGTTACTTGTTTTAAACTATAAAAAAAATAAATTTTATTAAAAAAAAATTTTTAACATTAGTTTTTACAACAATTTTTTTTTTTTTTGCAAATTTTTTTTCAAAAAATTTTTAAGTTTATAAGGGTACAACTACAATTTTTATGCAAAAAAACAAAAAAATTTCAATTTTTTCATGTTTTCCAAAGGAATTCAAAAAATTGTTTTAATAAAAACTGTACAGTTACTTGTTTTAAACTATAAAAAAAATAAATTTTATTAAAAAAAAATTTTTAACATTAGTTTTTACAACCATTTTTTTTTTTTTGCAAATTTTTTTTCAAAATAATGTTAAGTTCATAACAGTACAACTACAATTTTATGCAGAAAAAACAAAAAAAAAATCAATTTTTCATGTTTCCCAAAGGAATTCAAAAAAATGTTTTAATAAAATCTGTACAGTTACTTGTTTTAAACTATAAAAAAATTAAAATTTAATAAAAAAAAATTTTTAACATTAGTTTTTACAACAATTTTTTTTATTTTTGCCAAATTTTTTTCAAAAAAATTTTAAGTTCGTAACGGTACAACTACAATTTTTATGCAAAAAAACAAAATAAATTCAATTTTTTCATGTTTCCCAAAGGAATTCAAAACAATGTTTTAATAAAATCTGTACAGTTACTTGTTTTAAACTATAAAAAAATTAAATTTTATTAAAAAAAAATTTTAACATTAGTTTTTATAACAATTTTTTATTTATTTCAAAATTTTTTTCAACAAAAACTTTAAGTTCATAACGGTACAACTACAATTTTTATGCAAAAAAACAAAAAAAAAAATCAATTTTTTCATGTTTCCCAAAGGAATTCAAAAAAAATGTTTTAATTAAAACTGTACAGTTACAAGTTTTAAACATTAAAAAAAATATTAAAAAAAATTTTAACATTGGTTTTTACAACAATTTTTTTTTGCAAAATTTTTTAAAACAAATTTTAAGTTTATAACAGCACAACTACAATTTTTATGCAAAAAAACTAAAAAAATCAATTTTTTTATGTTGTCCAAATGAATTCAAGAAATGTTTTAATTAAAACTGTACTGTTACCACTTTTAAACAATAAAAAAATTAAATTTTATTAAAAAAAAATTTTTAAAATTAGTTTTTACAACCATTTTTTTTATTTTTTGCAAAATTTTTTTGCAAAAATTTTAAGATAATAACAGTACAATTACAATTTTTAGGCAAAAAAAACAAAAAAAATCATTTTTTTCATGTTTTCCAAATGAATTAAAAAAAATGTTTTAATTAAAACTGTACAGTTACTTGTTTTAAACAATAAAAAAATTAAATTTTATTAAAAAAAATTTTTAACATTAGTTTTTACAACAATTTTTTTTTTGCATAATCTTTTTTGAAAAATTTTAAGTTTATAACAGTACAACTACAATTTTTATGCAAAAAAAAACAAAAAAATCATTTTTTTCATGTTTCCCAAAGGAATTCAAAATAATGTTTTAATTAAAACTGTTCAGTTACTTGTATTAAACAATAAAAATATTAAATTTTATTAAAACAAAATTTTTAACATTAGTTTTTACAACACTTTTTTTTTTTGCAAAACTTTTTCGAAAAAATTTAAATTTTATAACAGTACAACTACAATTTTTACGCAAAAAAAAACAAAAAAATCATTTTTTTCATGTTTCCCAAAGGAATTCAAAAAAATGTTTTAATTAAAACTGTTCAGTTACTTGTATTAAACAATAAAAATATTAAATTTTATTAAAACAAAATTTTTAACATTAGTTTTTACAACAATTTTTTTTTTGCAAAATTTTTTTGAAAATTTTTTAAGTTTATAGCAGTACAACTACAATTTTTATGCAACAAAAAACAATTATTTCATGTTTCCCAAAGGAATTCAAAAAAATGTTTTAATTAAAACTGTACGGTTACTTGTTTTAAACAATAAAAAAATTGAATTTGATTAAAAAAAAATTTTTAACATTAGTTTTTACAACAATTTTTTTTGCATAATTTTTTTTGAAAAAATTTTAAGTTTATAACAGTACAACTACAATTTTTATGCAAAAAAAAACAAAAAAATCATATTTTTCATGTTTCCCAAAGGAATTCAAAAAAATGATTTAATTAAAACTGTACAGTTACTTGTTTTAAACAATAACAAATTTAAATTTTATTAAAAAAAATTTAACATTAGTTTTTACAACATTTTTTTTTTTGCAAAACTTTTTCGAAAAAATTTAAATTTTATAACGGTACAACTACAATTTTTATGCAAAAAAAACAAAAAAATCATTTTTTTCATGTTTCCCAAAGGAATTCAAAAAAATGTTTTAATTAAAACTGTTCAGTTACTTGTATTAAACAATAAAAAAATTAAATTTTATTAAAACAAAATTTTTAACATTAGTTTTTACAACAATTTTTTTTCCAAAATTTTTTCGAAAAAAATTTAAGTTTATAACAGTACAACTACAATTTTTATGCAAAAAAAACAAAAAAATCAATTTTTTTATGTTTTCCAAAGGAATTCAAAAAAATGTTTCAATAAAAACTGTACAGTTACTTGTTTTAAACTATAAAAAAATTAAATTTTATTAAAAAAAAATTTGTAACATTAGTTTTCACAACAATTTTTTTTTGCAAAATTCGTTCAACAAAAATTTTAATTTTATAACGGTACATCTACAATTTTTATGCAAAAAAAAACAAAAAAAATCAATTTTTTCATGTTTCCCAATGGAATTCAAAAAAATGATTTAATTAAAACTGTACAGTTACTTGTTTTAAAGAATAAAAAAATTAAATTTTATAAAAAAAAATTTTTAACATTAGTTTTTACAACAATTTTTTTTTTTGCAAAATTTTTTTTAAAAAATTTTTAAGTTTATAATGGTACAATTACCATTTTTATGCAAAAAAAAACAAAAAATCATTTATTTCATGTTTCCCAAAGGAATTCAAAAAAATGATTTAATTAAAACTGTACAGTTACTTGTTTTAAACAATAAAAAAATTAAATTTTATTAAAAAAAAATTTTTAACATTAGTTTTTACAACAAATTTTTTTTTGGCAAAATTTAAAAAAAAAAATTTAAGTTTATAACAGTACAACTACTGGTACAAATACCATTTTTATGCAAAAAAAACAAAAAATCAATTTTTTTATGTTTCCCAAAGGAATTCAAAAAAATGATTTAATTAAAACTGTACAGTTACAAGTTTCAAACATTAAAAAAAATATTAAAAAAAAAATTTTAACATTGGTTTTTACAACAAATTTTTTTTTGGCAAAATTTTTAAAAAAAAAATTTAAGTTTATAACAGTACAACTACAATTTTTATGCAAAAAAACTAAACAAATCAATTTTTTTATGTTGTCCAAATGAATACAAAAAATGTTTTAATTAAAACTGTACTGTTACCACTTTTAAACAATAAAAAAATTAAATTTTATTAAAACAAAATTTTTAACATTAGTTTTTACAACCATTTTTTTTTTGCAAAATTTTTTCGAAAATTTTTTAAGTTTATAGTAGTACAACTACAATTTTTATGCAAAAAAACAATTATTTTATGTTTCCCAAATGAATTCAAAAAAATGTTTTAAATATAACTGTACAGTTACTTGTTTTAAACAATAAAAAAATTGAATTTGATTAAATAAAATGTTTAACATTAGTTTTTACAACAATTTTTTTTTGCATAATTTTTTTTGAAAAAGTTTTAAGTTTATAACAGTACAACTACAATTTTTATGCAAAAAAACAAAAAAAATCAATTTTTTCATGTTTTCCAAAGGAATTCAAAAAAATGTTTTAATTAAAACTGTACAGTTACTTGTTTTAAACAATAAAAAATTTAAATTTTATTAAAAAAAATTTAACATTAGTTTTTACAACATTTTTTTTTTGCAAAACTTTTTCGAAAAAATTTAAATTTTATAACAGTACAACTACAATTTTTACGCAAAAAAAAAACAAAAAAATCATTTTTTCATGTTTCCCAAAGGAATTCAAACATATGTTTTAATTAAAACTTTTCAGTTACTTGTATTAAACAATAAAAAAATTAAATTTTAATAAAACAAAATTTTTAACATTAGTTTTTACAACATTTTTTTTTCCAAAATTTTTTTTAAAATAATTTAAGTTTATAACAGTAAAACTACAATTTTTATGCAAAAAAAACAAAAAAATCAATTTTTTTATGTTTCCCGAAGAAATTCAAAAAATTCTTTAATTAAAACTTTACAGTTACTTGTTTTAAACAATTAAAAAAATAAATTTTATTAAAAAAAACAATTTTTTTTTTTGCAAAATTTTTTCCAAAAAATTTTAAGTTTATAACAGTACAACTAAAATTTTTATGCAAAAAAAAACAAAAAAAATCAATTTTTTCATGTTTTCCAAAGGAATTCAAAAAAATGTTTTAATTAAAACTGTACAGTTACTTGTTTTAAACAATAAAAAATTTAAATTTTGTTAAAAAAAATTTAACATTAGTTTTTACAACCTTTTTTTTTTTGCAAAACTTTTTCGAAAAAATTTAAATTTTATAACAGTACAACTACAATTTTTACGCAAAAAAAAACAAAAAAATCATTTTTTTCATGTTTCCCAAAGGAATTCAAAAAAATGTTTTAATTAAAACTGTACAGTTACTTGTTTTAAACAATAAAAAAATTGAATTTGATTAAAAAAAAATTTTTAACATTAGTTTTTACAACAATTTTTTTTGCATTAATTTTTTTGAAAAAATTTAAAGTTTATACCAGTACAACTACAATTTTTATGCAAAAAAAAAACAAAAAAATCATATTTTTCATGTGTCCCAAAGAAATTCAAAAAAATGTTTTAATTAAAACTTTACGGTTACTTGTTTTAAACAATAAAAAATTTAAACTTTATTAAAAAAAAATTTAACATTAGTTTTTACAACATTTTTTTTTCCAAACTTTTTCAAAAAAATTTAAATTTTATAACAGTGCAACTACAATTTTTACGCAAAAAAAAAACAAAAAAATCATTTTCTTCATGTTTCCCAAAGGAATTCAAAAAAATGTTTTAATAAAAACTGTACAGTTACTTGTTTTAAAGAATAAAAAAATTAAATTTTATTAAAACAAAATTTTTAACATTAGTTTTTACGAAAATTTTTTTTTTTTGCAAATTTTTTTCGAAAAATTTTAAGTTTATAACAGTACAACTACAATTTTTATGCAAAAAAACAAAAAAATCAATTTTTTCATGTTTTCCAAAGGAATTCAAAAAAATGTTTTAATTAAAACTGTACAGTTACTTGTTTTAAACATGAAAAAAAATTAAATTTTATTAAAAAAAAAATTTTAACATTAGTTTTTACAACAATTTTTTTTATAGTTCATAACGGTAACACTACAATTTTTATGCAAAAAAACAAAAAAAAATCAATTTTTTCATGTTTTTCAAAGGAATTAAAAAAAATATTTTAATAAAAACTGTACAGTTACTTGTTTTAAACTATAAAAAAAAAAAATTTTATTAAAAAAAAATTTTTAACATTAGTTTTTACAACAATTTTTTTTTTTTTTTGCAAATTTTTTTTCAAAAAAATTTTAAGTTTATAAGGGTACAACTACAATTTTTATGCAAAAAAACAAAAAAATTTCAATTTTTTCATGTTTCCCAAAGGAATTCAAAAAATTGTTTTAATAAAAACTGTACAGTTACTTGTTTTAAACTATAAAAAAAATAAATTTTATTAAAAAAAAATTTTTAACATTAGTTTTTACAACCATTTTTTTTTTTTGCAAATTTTTTTTCATAATAATGTTAAGTTCATAACAGTACAACTACAATTTTATGCAAATAAAAACAAAAAAAAAAATCAATTTTTCATGTTTCGCAAAGGAATTCAAAAAAATGTTTTAATAAAATCTGTACAGTTACTTGTTTTAAACTATAAAAAAATTAAAATTTATTAAAAAAAAATTTTTAACATGAGTTTTTACAACAATTTTTTTTATTTTTGCCAAATTTTTTTCAAAAAAATTTTAAGTTCGTAACGGTACAACTACAATTTTTATGCAAAAAACAAAATAAATTCAATTTTTTCATGTTCCCAAAGGAATTCAAAACAATGTTTTAATAAAATCTGTACAGTTACTTGTTTTAAACTATAAAAAAATTAAATTTTATTAAAAAAAAATTTTAACATTAGTTTTTATAACAATTTTTTATTTATTTCAAAATTTTTTTCAACAAAAACTTTAAGTTCATAACGGTACAACTACAATTTTTATGCAAAAAAACAAAAAAAAAATCAATTTTTTCATGTTTCCCAAAGGAATTCAAAAAAAATGTTTTAATTAAAACTGTACAGTTACAAGTTTTAAACATTAAAAAAAATATTAAAAAAAAATTTTAACATTGGTTTTTACAACAATTTTTTTTTGCAAAATTTTTTAAAACAAATTTTAAGTTTATAACAGCACAACTACAATTTTTATGCAAAAAAACTAAAAAATCAATTTCATTATGTTGTCCAAATGAATTCAAGAAATGTTTTAATTAAAACTGTACTGTTACCACTTTTAAACAATAAAAAAATTAAATTTTATTAAAAAAAAATTTTTAAAATTAGTTTTTACAACCATTTTTTTTATCTTTTGCAAATTTTTTTTGCAAAAATTTTAAGATAATAACAGTACAACTACAATTTTATGCAAAAAAAAACAAAAAAATCATTTTTTTCATGTTTCCCAAAGGAATTCAAAATAATGTTTTAATTAAAACTGTTCAGTTACTTGTATTAAACAATAAAAATATTAAATTTTATTAAAACAAAATTTTTAACATTAGTTTTTACAACACTTTTTTTTTTTGCAAAACTTTTTCGAAAAAATTTAAATTTTATAACAGTACAACTACAATTTTTACGCAAAAAAAAACAAAAGAATCATTTTTTTCATGTTTCCCAAAGGAATTCAAAAAAATGTTTTAATTAAAACTGTTCAGTTACTTGTATTAAACAATAAAAATATTAAATTTTATTAAAACAAAATTTTTAACATTAGTTTTTACAACAATTTTTTTTTTGCAAAATTTTTTTGAAAATTTTTTAAGTTTATAGCAGTACAACTACAATTTTTATGCAACAAAAAACAATTATTTCATGTTTCCCAAAGGAATTCAAAAAAATGTTTTAATTAAAACTGTACAGTTACTTGTTTTAAACAATAAAAAAAATTGAATTTGATTAAAAAAAAATTTTTAACATTAGTTTTTACAACAATTTTTTTTGCATAATTTTTTTTGAAAAAATTTTAAGTTTATAACAGTACAACTACAATTTTTATGCAAAAAAAACAAAAAAATCATATTTTTCATGTTTCCCAAAGGAATTCAAAAAAATGTTTTAATTAAAACTGTACAGTTACTTGTTTTAAACAATAAAAAATTTAAATTTTATTAAAAAAAATTTAACATTAGTTTTTACAACATTTTTTTTTTTGCAAAACTTTTTCGAAAAAATTTAAATTTTATAACGGTACAACTACAATTTTTATGCAAAAAAAACAAAAAAATCATTTTTGTCATGTTTCCCAAAGGAATTCAAAAAAATGTTTTAATTAAAGCTGTTCAGTTACTTGTATTAAACAATAAAAAAATTAAATTTTATTAAAACAAAATTTTTAACATTAGTTTTTACAACATTTTTTTTTCCAAAATTTTTTCGAAAAAAATTTAAGTTTATAACAGTACAACTACAATTTTTATGCAAAAAAACAAAAAAACCAATTTTTTTATGTTTTCCAAAGGAATTCAAAAAAATGTTTCAATAAAAACTGTACAGTTACTTGTTTTAAACTATAAAAAAATTAAATTTTTTTTAAAAAAAAAATTTGTAACATTAGTTTTCACAACAATTTTTTTTTGCAAAATTTGTTCAACAAAAATTTTAATTTTATAACGGTACATCTACAATTTTTATGCAAAAAAAAACAAAAAAAATCAATTTTTTCATGTTTCCCAATGGAATTCAAAAAAATGATTTAATTGAAACTGTACAGTTACTTGTTTTAAAGAATAAAAAATTAAATTTTATAAAAAAAAATTTTTAACATTAGTTTTTACAACAATTTTTTTTTTGCAAAATTTTTTTCAAAAAATTTTTAAGTTTATAACAGTACAACTACAATTTTTATGCAAAAAAACAAAAAAACCAATTTTTTTATGTTTTCCAAAGGAATTCAAAAAAATGTTTCAATAAAAACTGTACAGTTACTTGTTTTAAACAATAAAAAAATTAAATTTGATTAAAAAAAAATTTTTAACATTAGTTTTTACAACAAATTTTTTTTTGGCAAAATTTAAAAAAAAAAAATTTAAGTTTATAACAGTACAACTACAATTTTTATGCAAAAAAACTAAACAAATCAATTTTTTTATGTTGTCCAAATGAATACAAAAAATGTTTTAATTAAAACTGTACTGTTACCACTTTTAAACAATAAAAAAATTAAATTTTATTAAAACAAAATTTTTAACATTAGTTTTTACAACCATTTTTTTTTGCAAATTTTTTCGAAAATTTTTTAAGTTTATAGCAGTACAACTACAATTTTTATGCAAAAAAACAATTATTTTATGTTTCCCAAATGAATTCAAAAAAATGTTTTAAATATAACTGTACAGTTACTTGTTTTAAACAATAAAAAAATTGAATTTGATTAAAAAAAATGTTTAACATTAGTTTTTACAACAATTTTTTTTTTGCATAATTTTTTTTGAAAAAGTTTTAAGTTTATAACAGTACAACTACAATTTTTATGCAAAAAAAAACAAAAAAATCACATTTTTCATGTTTCCCAAAGGAATTCAAAAAAATGTTTTAATTAAAACTGTACAGTTACTTGTTTTAAACAATAAAAAATTTAAATTTTATTAAAAAAAATTTAACATTAGTTTTTACAACATTTTTTTTTTCCAAAACTTTTTCGAAAAAATTTAAATTTTATAACAGTACAACTACAATTTTTACGCAAAAAAAAACAAAAAAATCATTTTTTCATGTTTCCCAAAGGAATTCAAACATATGTTTTAATTAAAACTTTTCAGTTACTTGTATTAAACAATAAAAAAATTAAATTTTAATAAAACAAAATTTTTAACATTAGTTTTTACAACATTTTTTTTTCCAAAATATTTTTTTAAAATAATTTAAGTTTATAACAGTAAAACTACAATTTTTATGCAAAAAAACAAAAAAACCAATTTTTTTATGTTTTCCAAAGGAATTCAAAAAAATGTTTCAATAAAAACTGTACAGTTACTTGTTTTAAACTATAAAAAAATTAAATTTTTTTTAAAAAAAAAATTTGTAACATTAGTTTTCACAACAATTTTTTTTTGCAAAATTTGTTCAACAAAAATTTTAATTTTATAACGGTACATCTACAATTTTTATGCAAAAAAAAAACAAAAAAAATCAATTTTTTCATGTTTCCCAATGGAATTCAAAAAAATGATTTAATTGAAACTGTACAGTTACTTGTTTTAAAGAATAAAAAATTAAATTTTATAAAAAAAAATTTTTAACATTAGTTTTTACAACAATTTTTTTTTTTGCAAAATTTTTTTCAAAAAATTTTTAAGTTCATAATGGTACAATTACCATTTTTATGCAAAAAAAAACAAAAAAATCATTTTCTTCATGTTTCCCAAAGGAATTCAAAAAAATGTTTTAATAAAAACTGTACAGTTACTTGTTTTAAAGAATAAAAAAATTAAATTTTATTAAAACAAAATTTTTAACATTAGTTTTTACGAAAATTTTTTTTTTTTGCAAATTTTTTTCGAAAAATTTTAAGTTTATAACAGTACAACTACAATTTTTATGCAAAAAAACAAAAAAATCAATTTTTTCATGTTTTCCAAAGGAATTCAAAAAAATGTTTTAATTAAAACTGTACAGTTACTTGTTTTAAACATGAAAAAAAATTAAATTTTATTAAAAAAAAAATTTTAACATTAGTTTTTACAACAATTTTTTTTATAGTTCATAACGGTAACACTACAATTTTTATGCAAAAAAACAAAAAAAAATCAATTTTTTCATGTTTTTCAAAGGAATTAAAAAAAATATTTTAATAAAAACTGTACAGTTACTTGTTTTAAACTATAAAAAAAAAAAATTTTATTAAAAAAAAATTTTTAACATTAGTTTTTACAACAATTTTTTTTTTTTTTTGCAAATTTTTTTTCAAAAAAATTTTAAGTTTATAAGGGTACAACTACAATTTTTATGCAAAAAAACAAAAAAATTTCAATTTTTTCATGTTTCCCAAAGGAATTCAAAAAATTGTTTTAATAAAAACTGTACAGTTACTTGTTTTAAACTATAAAAAAAATAAATTTTATTAAAAAAAAATTTTTAACATTAGTTTTTACAACCATTTTTTTTTTTTGCAAATTTTTTTCATAATAATGTTAAGTTCATAACAGTACAACTACAATTTTATGCAAATAAAAACAAAAAAAAAAATCAATTTTTCATGTTTCGCAAAGGAATTCAAAAAAATGTTTTAATAAAATCTGTACAGTTACTTGTTTTAAACTATAAAAAAATTAAAATTTATTAAAAAAAAATTTTTAACATGAGTTTTTACAACAATTTTTTTTATTTTTGCCAAATTTTTTTCAAAAAAATTTTAAGTTCGTAACGGTACAACTACAATTTTTATGCAAAAAACAAAATAAATTCAATTTTTTCATGTTCCCAAAGGAATTCAAAACAATGTTTTAATAAAATCTGTACAGTTACTTGTTTTAAACTATAAAAAAATTAAATTTTATTAAAAAAAAATTTTAACATTAGTTTTTATAACAATTTTTTATTTATTTCAAAATTTTTTTCAACAAAAACTTTAAGTTCATAACGGTACAACTACAATTTTTATGCAAAAAAACAAAAAAAAAATCAATTTTTTCATGTTTCCCAAAGGAATTCAAAAAAAATGTTTTAATTAAAACTGTACAGTTACAAGTTTTAAACATTAAAAAAAATATTAAAAAAAAATTTTAACATTGGTTTTTACAACAATTTTTTTTTGCAAAATTTTTTAAAACAAATTTTAAGTTTATAACAGCACAACTACAATTTTTATGCAAAAAAACTAAAAAATCAATTTCATTATGTTGTCCAAATGAATTCAAGAAATGTTTTAATTAAAACTGTACTGTTACCATTTTTAAACAATAAAAAAATTAAATTTTATTAAAAAAAAATTTTTAAAATTAGTTTTTACAACCATTTTTTTTATCTTTTGCAAATTTTTTTTGCAAAAATTTTAAGATAATAACAGTACAACTACAATTTTATGCAGAAAAAACAAAAAAAAAATCATTTTTTTCATGTTTCCCAAAGGAATTCAAAATAATGTTTTAATTAAAACTGTTCAGTTACTTGTATTAAACAATAAAAATATTAAATTTTATTAAAACAAAATTTTTAACATTAGTTTTTACAACACTTTTTTTTTTTGCAAAACTTTTTCGAAAAAATTTAAATTTTATAACAGTACAACTACAATTTTTACGCAAAAAAAAACAAAAGAATCATTTTTTTCATGTTTCCCAAAGGAATTCAAAAAAATGTTTTAATTAAAACTGTTCAGTTACTTGTATTAAACAATAAAAATATTAAATTTTATTAAAACAAAATTTTTAACATTAGTTTTTACAACAATTTTTTTTTTGCAAAATTTTTTTGAAAATTTTTTAAGTTTATAGCAGTACAACTACAATTTTTATGCAACAAAAAACAATTATTTCATGTTTCCCAAAGGAATTCAAAAAAATGTTTTAATTAAAACTGTACAGTTACTTGTTTTAAACAATAAAAAAATTGAATTTGATTAAAAAAAAATTTTTAACATTAGTTTTTACAACAATTTTTTTTGCATAATTTTTTTTGAAAAAATTTTAAGTTTATAACAGTACAACTACAATTTTTATGCAAAAAAAACAAAAAAATCATATTTTTCATGTTTCCCAAAGGAATTCAAAAAAATGTTTTAATTAAAACTGTACAGTTACTTGTTTTAAACAATAACAAATTTAAATTTTATTAAAAAAAAATTTAACATTAGTTTTTACAACATTTTTTTTTTTGCAAAACTTTTTCGAAAAAATTTAAATTTTATAACGGTACAACTACAATTTTTATGCAAAAAAAACAAAAAAATCATTTTTGTCATGTTTCCCAAAGGAATTCAAAAAAATGTTTTAATTAAAGCTGTTCAGTTACTTGTATTAAACAATAAAAAAATTAAATTTTATTAAAACAAAATTTTTAACATTAGTTTTTACAACATTTTTTTTTCCAAAATTTTTTCGAAAAAAATTTAAGTTTATAACAGTACAACTACAATTTTTATGCAAAAAAACAAAAAAACCAATTTTTTTATGTTTTCCAAAGGAATTCAAAAAAATGTTTCAATAAAAACTGTACAGTTACTTGTTTTAAACTATAAAAAAATTAAATTTTTTTTAAAAAAAAAATTTGTAACATTAGTTTTCACAACAATTTTTTTTTGCAAAATTTGTTCAACAAAAATTTTAATTTTATAACGGTACATCTACAATTTTTATGCAAAAAAAAACAAAAAAAATCAATTTTTTCATGTTTCCCAATGGAATTCAAAAAAATGATTTAATTGAAACTGTACAGTTACTTGTTTTAAAGAATAAAAAATTAAATTTTATAAAAAAAAATTTTTAACATTAGTTTTTACAACAATTTTTTTTTTGCAAAATTTTTTTCAAAAAATTTTTAAGTTTATAACAGTACAACTACAATTTTTATGCAAAAAAACAAAAAAACCAATTTTTTTATGTTTTCCAAAGGAATTCAAAAAAATGTTTCAATAAAAACTGTACAGTTACTTGTTTTAAACAATAAAAAAATTAAATTTGATTAAAAAAAAATTTTTAACATTAGTTTTTACAACAAATTTTTTTTTGGCAAAATTTAAAAAAAAAAAATTTAAGTTTATAACAGTACAACTACAATTTTTATGCAAAAAAACTAAACAAATCAATTTTTTTATGTTGTCCAAATGAATACAAAAAATGTTTTAATTAAAACTGTACTGTTACCACTTTTAAACAATAAAAAAATTAAATTTTATTAAAACAAAATTTTTAACATTAGTTTTTACAACCATTTTTTTTTGCAAATTTTTTCGAAAATTTTTTAAGTTTATAGCAGTACAACTACAATTTTTATGCAAAAAAACAATTATTTTATGTTTCCCAAATGAATTCAAAAAAATGTTTTAAATATAACTGTACAGTTACTTGTTTTAAACAATAAAAAAATTGAATTTGATTAAAAAAAATGTTTAACATTAGTTTTTACAACAATTTTTTTTTTGCATAATTTTTTTTGAAAAAGTTTTAAGTTTATAACAGTACAACTACAATTTTTATGCAAAAAAAAACAAAAAAATCACATTTTTCATGTTTCCCAAAGGAATTCAAAAAAATGTTTTAATTAAAACTGTACAGTTACTTGTTTTAAACAATAAAAAATTTAAATTTTATTAAAAAAAATTTAACATTAGTTTTTACAACATTTTTTTTTTCCAAAACTTTTTCGAAAAAATTTAAATTTTATAACAGTACAACTACAATTTTTACGCAAAAAAAAACAAAAAAATCATTTTTTCATGTTTCCCAAAGGAATTCAAACATATGTTTTAATTAAAACTTTTCAGTTACTTGTATTAAACAATAAAAAAATTAAATTTTAATAAAACAAAATTTTTAACATTAGTTTTTACAACATTTTTTTTTCCAAAATATTTTTTTAAAATAATTTAAGTTTATAACAGTAAAACTACAATTTTTATGCAAAAAAACAAAAAAACCAATTTTTTTATGTTTTCCAAAGGAATTCAAAAAAATGTTTCAATAAAAACTGTACAGTTACTTGTTTTAAACTATAAAAAAATTAAATTTTTTTTAAAAAAAAAATTTGTAACATTAGTTTTCACAACAATTTTTTTTTGCAAAATTTGTTCAACAAAAATTTTAATTTTATAACGGTACATCTACAATTTTTATGCAAAAAAAAAACAAAAAAAATCAATTTTTTCATGTTTCCCAATGGAATTCAAAAAAATGATTTAATTGAAACTGTACAGTTACTTGTTTTAAAGAATAAAAAATTAAATTTTATAAAAAAAAATTTTTAACATTAGTTTTTACAACAATTTTTTTTTTTGCAAAATTTTTTTCAAAAAATTTTTAAGTTCATAATGGTACAATTACCATTTTTATGCAAAAAAAAACAAAAAATCATTTATTTCATGTTTCCCAAAGGAATTCAACTGTACAGTTACTTGTTTTAAACAATAAAAAAATTAAATTTGATTAAAAAAAAATTTTTAACATTAGTTTTTACAACAAATTTTTTTCTGGCAAAATTTAAAAAAAAAAAAATTAAGTTTATAACAGTACAACTACTGGTACAAATACCATTTTTATGCAAAAAAAACAAAAAATCAATTTTTTTATGTTTCCCAAAGGAATTCAAAAAAATGATTTAATTAAAACTGTACAGTTACAAGTTTCAAACATTAAAAAAAATATTAAAAAAAAAATTTTAACATTGGTTTTTACAACAAATTTTTTTTTGGCAAAATTAAAAAAAAAAAAATTTAAGTTTATAACAGTACAACTACAATTTTTATGCAAAAAAACAATTATTTTATGTTTCCCAAATGAATTCAAAAAAATGTTTTAAATATAACTGTACAGTTACTTGTTTTAAACAATTAAAAAAATAAATTTTATTAAAAAAAACAATTTTTTTTTTGCAAAATTTTTTCTAAAAAATTTTAAGTTTATAACAGTACAACTAAAATTTTTATGCAAAAAAAAACAAAAAAAATCAATTTCTTCATGTTTCCCAAAGGAATTCAAAAAAAATGTTTCAATAAAAACTGTACAGTTACTTGTTTTAAAGAATAAAAAAATTAAATTTTATTAAAACAAAATTTTTAACATTAGTTTTTACGAAAATTTTTTTTTTTGCAAATTTTTTTCGAAAAATTTTAAGTTTATAACAGTACAACTACAATTTTTATGCAAAAAAACAAAAAAAATCAATTTTTTCATGTTTTCTAAAGGAATTCAAAAAAATGTTTTAATTAAAACTGTACAGTTACTTGTTTTAAACAATAAAAAATTTAAATTTTGTTAAAAAAAATTTAACATTAGTTTTTACAACCTTTTTTTTTTTGCAAAACTTTTTCGAAAAAATTTAAATTTTATAACAGTACAACTACAATTTTTACGCAAAAAAAAACAAAAAAATCATTTTTTTCATGTTTCCCAAAGGAATTCAAAAAAATGTTTTAATTAAAACTGTACAGTTACTTGTTTTAAACAATAAAAAAATTAAATTTGATTAAAAAGAAATTTTTAACATTAGTTTTTACAACAATTTTTTTTGCATTAATTTTTTTGAAAAAATTTAAAGTTTATACCAGTACAACTACGATTTTTATGCAAAAAAAAAACAAAAAAATCATATTTTTCATGTGTCCCAAAGAAATTCAAAAAAATGTTTTAATTAAAACTTTACGGTTACTTGTTTTAAACAATAAAAAATTTAAACTTTATTAAAAAAAAATTTAACATTAGTTTTTACAACATTTTTTTTTCCAAACTTTTTCAAAAAAATTTAAATTTTATAACAGTGCAACTACAATTTTTACGCAAAAAAAAACAAAAAAATCATTTTCTTCATGTTTCCCAAAGGAATTCAAAAAAATGTTTCAATAAAAACTGTACAGTTACTTGTTTTAAAGAATAAAAAAATTAAATTTTATTAAAACAAAATTTTTAAGATTAGTTTTTACAACATTTTTTTTTTGCAAAACTTTTTCGAAAAAATTTAAATTTTATAACGGTACAACTACAATTTTTATGCAAAAAAAACAAAAAAATCATTTTTGTCATGTTTCCCAAAGGAATTCAAAAAAATGTTTTAATTAAAGCTGTTCAGTTACTTGTATTAAACAATAAAAAAATTAAATTTTATTAAAACAAAATTTTTAACATTAGTTTTTACAACATTTTTTTTTCCAAAATTTTTTCGAAAAAAATTTAAGTTTATAACAGTACAACTACAATTTTTATGCAAAAAAACAAAAAAACCAATTTTT
Source organism: Ciona robusta (assembly GCF_009617815.1). Classification (NCBI taxonomy): domain Eukaryota; kingdom Metazoa; phylum Chordata; class Ascidiacea; order Phlebobranchia; family Cionidae; genus Ciona; species Ciona robusta. Next base: position 1,119,511 of record NC_143242.1, read on the forward strand.
TTATGTTTTCCAAAGGAATTCAAAAAAATGTTTCAATAAAAACTGTACAGTTACTTGTTTTAAACTATAAAAAAATTAAATTTTTTTTAAAAAAAAATTTGTAACATTAGTTTTCACAACATTTTTTTTTGCAAAATTTGTTCAACAAAATTTTAATTTTATAAACGGTACATCTACAATTTTTATGCAAAAAAAAACAAAAAAAAATCAATTTTTTCATGTTTCCCAATGGAATTCAAAAAAATGATTTAATTGAAACTGTACAGTTACTTGTTTTAAAGAATAAAAAATTAAATTTTATAAAAAAAATTTTTAACATTAGTTTTTTACAACAATTTTTTTTTGCAAAATTTTTTTCAAAAAATTTTTAAGTTTATAACAGTACAACTACAATTTTTATGCAAAAAAACAAAAAAACCAATTTTTTATGTTTTCCAAAGGAATTCAAAAAAATGTTTCAATAAAAACTGTACAGTTACTTGTTTTAAACAATAAAAAAATTAAATTTGATTAAAAAAAAATTTTTAACATTAGTTTTTACAACAAATTTTTTTTGGCAAAATTTAAAAAAAAAAATTTAAGTTTATAACAGTACAACTACAATTTTTATGCAAAAAAACTAAACAAATCAATTTTTTTATGTTGTCCAAATGAATACAAAAAATGTTTTAATTAAAACTGTACTGTTACCACTTTTAAACAATAAAAAATTAAATTTTATTAAAACAAAATTTTTAACATTAGTTTTTACAACCATTTTTTTTTGCAAATTTTTTCGAAAATTTTTTAAGTTTATAGCAGTACAACTACAATTTTTATGCAAAAAAACAATTATTTTATGTTTCCCAAATGAATTCAAAAAAATGTTTTAAATATAACTGTACAGTTACTTGTTTTTAAACAATAAAAAAATTGAATTTGATTAAAAAAAATGTTTAACATTAGTTTTTACAACAATTTTTTTTTGCATAATTTTTTTGAAAAAGTTTTAAGTTATAACAGTACAACTACAATTTTTATGCAAAAAAAAACAAAAAAATCACATTTTTCATGTTTCCCAAAGGAATTCAAAAAAATGTTTTAATTAAAACTGTACAGTTACTTGTTTTAAACAATAAAAAATTTAAATTTTATTAAAAAAAATTTAACATTAGTTTTTACAACATTTTTTTTTTCCAAAACTTTTTCGAAAAAATTTAAATTTTATAACAGTACAACTACAATTTTTACGCAAAAAAAAACAAAAAAAATCATTTTTCATGTTTCCCAAAGGAATTCAAACATATGTTTTTAATTAAAACTTTTCAGTTACTTGTATTAAACAATAAAAAATTAAATTTTAATAAAACAAAATTTTAACATTAGTTTTTACAACATTTTTTTTTCCAAAATATTTTTTTAAAATAATTTAAGTTTATAACAGTAAAACTACAATTTTATGCAAAAAAACAAAAAAAACCAATTTTTTATGTTTTCCAAAGGAATTCAAAAAAATGTTTCAATAAAAACTGTACAGTTACTTGTTTTAAACTATAAAAAAATTAAATTTTTTTTAAAAAAAAAATTTGTAACATTAGTTTTCACAACAATTTTTTTTTGCAAAATTTGTTCAACAAAAATTTTAATTTTATAAACGGTACATCTACAATTTTTATGCAAAAAAAAAACAAAAAAAAATCAATTTTTTCATGTTTCCCAATGGAATTCAAAAAAATGATTTAATTGAAACTGTACAGTTACTTGTTTTAAAGAATAAAAAATTAAAATTTTATAAAAAAAAATTTTTAACATTAGTTTTACAACAATTTTTTTTTTGCAAAATTTTTTTCAAAAATTTTTAAGTTCATAATGGTACAATTACCATTTTTATGCAAAAAAAAAAACAAAAAATCATTTATTTCATGTTTCCCAAAGGAATTCAACTGTACAGTTACTTGTTT